>NC_056737.1:1039594749-1039652249 GCF_019279795.1 Protopterus annectens
CTTGTAGAGAAGTGCATAAGAATAACATATTCATGCTTAGAAAATTAGACAAACCTTGTACCTACATGCTTTGTCTCCTTGCTGCAAGTAATAAGGAATGCCTTGCTTGAACCTAACGTGCATTGGTCTTTGAAGTTTTTCTTTTACAGATTGGTCTTTCGAGCCAGAACCCTCTCTTCACCTCGGATCAGATGGCCAGGTGGCTGAAACCGTACGGGGAAGAAACCAAATCGGTTCTTCTTACATGAAAAGACCTCTGACTGAATTGTCGTCAAAAGAGGCCAGCCACTTTCTGATCTGTGTCTGAAGGACGGGTTTTCCGAGAATCAGGCGATCAATCACGTGGGCTCAGGTAAGGTGAATCTACTTTTTTCTGTTTTTAGATCAGGGACTAGGTATGTATTGTTTTTCTATCAGAATGTACTTTTTCTTACAGTCAGGGATAGAGAAAGTACTGTCTTGTCATAGATCAGGTAAAACAGAATAGTAGATTTCAGGTAGTCATTGTGAAGAGACTATAAGAAAATCCATGGTACCACGTTAAAAATACAGAAGTTACGTAACAATTAATAGGTAAGAACAAAATGGGTAATAATTGCACAAAAACGCCCCAAAATCCGCCGTTAACAGAAGACGCGAAATATATGCAGTCACAGCACGCCGATATTAGATATTATTCAAAATGGGTTAACAAGTATGAATTCGACGGAAAATTAGAGAAAGCCTCACTTATTAAACTTATTAGACAACTTAAAAATGATTGCAAAGGTCAGGTTAAAAAACAACGACGGTTAGGAATCCCTCAGGCACACAGGTGGCTGGAGGAAGTAAACCGTAGAGACCAAAAGAACAAAGACTCAAAAGCAATGTTTTTGGACAGGGAAGATAACAACTTAGTAATAGCATCAGCACCCCCACCTCCCTTACCAGAATATGAAGTAAGAGAACAGGATAGTCCACCCTCATTATATCCTGTGGTCACTGGAGACAGGGACATTATTAAATTAAAACTAACTAAAATCAGAGATCCTATCGAGACCAGATCTCGAACAAAAGCAAGTAATTCAGAGGAAGGAATTAAGTTATGGAAAATAGTTAAGAATTCGCGATCTACAGAAGAAATATGCCCGCTCATAGAAGTACCCAACCCTCAGGCAGGACAGGAAAATCAGGACCCAACCATTCTAGTATATAGACCCTGGACTCCGGAAGACATCCGGAAGGCCACTGAGGGAATTTCCCATCCAAAGATTAATTTTAGAAAATTCTCAGAAGATTTACAAGGAATGAGGTTAAGTTATAACCTAAATGGAGAAGAAATAGAAAAAGTAGTTAGACAGATTGTAGGGCCAGATTGGTACATGATTTGTGGCAACTGGAATCCTCGTGACGCTGCACAAAAACCTCTCCCACATAGCAGCGCAGAGTTAGACACAAGAGCAAAAAGTCTTACAGACCGTATCTCTGAAAAATGGAAGCCTAGGGCAGACTGGACTTGCATTAATCAATGTATCCAACAAGAAGGTGAAACAGTCGACCGATATTATGCTAGATTACTAGAATGTTTTAATAGCCACTGTGGAATGCAGGTTCCTGAAGATCAAACACAAGATTCCCCGTATGAACAGCAGTTAAAGAACGCTTTTTTAAAAGGTAGCAGCACACCCATAAGCAGTTTTATTACGAAACATATGGTAGACCATCGTACAAGCAGGTTACAATCATTACTTGAATATGCTACTCATGCTGAAAGGCATTTTAATAGCAAAAAGAAAAAGAAAGCTCAAGTATTTTCTGTAGAAGATGGGGCGGAAGTTTATGCAGTGCAGTCCGGGAAAAAGGGCAAGAAAAATGCCCAGGGAAACAAACAATCTGATCAGCGATCAGAGGACTTTGAAGGGCGTTAAAAAAGGGGAGAATGTTTTAAATGCGGTAAAATTTTGGCAAAGGATTGCAAGAAAAATAAGAAGGCAACAACGGAAGATAGAAATGAGGAAGGTGAGGACTGACTATATAAAAGTCAAGAATCACTAGAAGTGACTAATAGAGAAAGGACAAATGAGAATGTGCAAGAGGGAGTAGAGGAAGTGCAGGAAGTCAGCGACAATACAGAGGACGAAATATTAGACCTAGCCTTATTGAGCTTGGAGCTCTATTTGGCAGACACAAAACCAGAAGTTACACTCTTGGTAGAAGGGAAGGAGGTTAAATTTTTGTGTGATTCAGGAGCATCATGGACCCTGATACACCCCTCCAAATTACCAGAAACCTGATTACATACTGGTCAAAGCAGCTAACGGACAGCTGTACCAGGAGCCCCTCTCCCTTAACATCACAATAACTGATCCAGTTTCAGGATTGGCAAAAAAAGTAAAATTGTAGTTTCTGCAAAATGCCCAGTAAATCTCTTGGGCAGGGATCTTATGCAGTTATTTAACATAGCAGTAGTCCTAACTGTACAGGGTATGGAAGCACAGCGACAAACCGACACCTTTGTGGTGCAATCAGGGGGTGAAACGTTTTACTGGTAATAGCCAGGACTTGGTTACGACTGGTCCAGGGACTGTGACCAAGGAACTGATGAGTGTAGCCATCAGTAAGTTTCCCTCCCTTGATATTGATACACAACACTTGTTGCATTGTACTCTGTATTTCTGTAACACACCAGGACCTGATAAAGAATATGAGAGACAATTATTCAGAAATCGTGCAAATAGATTGGTATTGCGTAATTTGTACTGGGATCCAGAAGTGAATAGTGTAGCTAGCTGTTCACTGCCCCAGGAGTTTTTGCACTCTATAAATCCAATCGATTACCACATATTAGCTTGATGAAAAATAAAAACATGAAATGGGCAGACCTAGGAGAGAAAGTCACGAGATGGGAAAAACAGACAGAACTAGAACTATCGGAACAAGAAATAAAGATACAGAAATTGAACTGGGTAACTCAGACCAACCCAGCTGTGCATGTATATTCTTACGAAGACAGCTGATGGACACTCCTACTGAAGGAGGAAGAAAACGCCTTGCAAAATATACCAGAAACTCTCTGGTCAACAGGAAAATCAGACATAGGACTCATTCGTACAGCAGGGCCAGTTAATATCATGCAGAAGTCAGCATTTAGACTGCAAAAAAGACAGTATCCCTTAAGGAAAGATGCAGAGGCAGGAATCAAACCTATCATAGCAGCTTTACTTAACGGAGGGGTGCTAGTGGAATCTCCTGACTCACCATGTAACATGCCCTTATTTCCCGTTAAAAAAGCCAATGGAGAATGGCATATGGTCCAAGATTTGCAAGCAGTAAATGATGCAGTAATACCAAGGGCACCCATAGTGCCAGATCCACACACTCTGTTAAATTATTTAAAACCTCAGCAAAAGTATTTTTCTGTGGTAGACATTAGTAACGCATTATTTTCAATACTGATACACCCTGATAGCCAGTATTGGTTTGCATTTACATTTCAGGGAAAAAGATACACATACACACGCCTACCACAGGGATATTGTGAAAGTCCAACGATATTCTCACAGGAAATGGCAAGTAACTTGGCAGGATTCAAACCACCAAAAGGTAGTCAGATTTTACTTTATGTTGATGACATCTTGTTAGCGGCCCCCACCCTGCAGGACTGTAAGGAAGACACCATAGCACTTTTACAATTTTTAGCCACTGAAAGACATAAAGTAAACAAAAACAAACTGCAGCTCTGGAAAAAACAGGTCAAGTACCTAGGATATGTAATATCCAAAGAAGGTAGAATATTAGATGAGGACAGAAAAGTAGCAATTTTGCAAGCACCAAAACCCACTACCAAGAAGGAAATGATGTCCTTCCTGGATACAACTAATTTTTGTCAAAGCTGAATTCCAAACTATGCTTTGGAAACTGCACCCTTAACTGACCTCATATATAAAATGCCTATGGCAATGCAGGATTTATTACAATGGACACCAGAGGCAGAATCTGCCTTTTGTAAACTGAAGCAATTAATAGCGTCCTCACTAGTTCTGGGATTACCAAATTATCATAAGCGTTTTTTCCAGACTGTAGATTGTAAGCAGGGTTACATGACATCAGTACTAACGCAACAGCATGGGGATAAGCAATGCTCCATTGCTTATTATTCCTCACAACTGGACCCAGTGGCACAGTCTTTACCCCACTGTGTACAGGCAGTAGTCGCAGCAGCGATGGCAGTACAGGCTTCAGCCTCAGTAGTCTTATTTCACCCCCTCACCTTGAAGGTACCCCATGCAGTTGCAATTATTTTATTGCAAGAAAAGGTGACATATCTTTCCCCTGCTAGACATCTCTCCTGCATGACTATCTTGTTGAGCCAACCTCATATGACAATTGAATGATGCATGACTTTGAACCCCTCTACTTTGCGTCCAACTCCTGCAGATGGCACACCGCACCACTACCTGCAGGTAATTGAGCAAAAGACATTACCTAGAAAGGATCTCACGGATGTCCCCTTGGATGATGCTGAAGTGACATACTATGTAGACGGCTCATGCAATAGGGGTCCTGCAGGACAGAACTTAGTAGGATATGCAGTAGTATCTGATACTGAGGTTATAGAAGCAAAGTCCTTACCACACAATTTATCTGCACAAGCAGCAGAATTGATTGCTCTGACACGAGCATATATCTTAGCAAAGGGTAAATGTGTAAACATTTTTACTGACAGCCAGTACGCTTTCTCCACTGTACATGTGTTTACACAACAGTGGAAAAACCAGGGAATGATAACATCTACTGGCAAACCTATAAATTATTCCCAGTTTATTTTGGATCTTTTAGAATCTATTCAATTACCTCAGAAAGTAGCCATTTGTAAATGTACAGCTCACACCAAACAACAAGACAGGATTTCCAAAGGTAACGCGAGAGCTGATACAGTGGCAAAGCTAGCAGCTACAGAAATACTTCTTTCAAATGAGGAACTACAACCCTCTGAAACTTTGGATTTAGATATGTTAAAAACAATGCAAACACTCACTACACAAGCTGAAAAACAACGATGGATGAAACGAGGAGCAATCCTCGAAAAGGGACTGTACATCTCCAAAGAAAGAAAACCTATACTACCTTCTAATTAGTTTCGCTATGCGGCATTGTTGAGCCATGGGCAGTGCCATGTCTCAACAGGGGGGATGGTACAGCTAGTGAACCAAGTATTCACAACGTACGGATTTACAAACTACTCTAAAAAATTTTGTTTGATGTGTCAGATTTGTAACAAATATCATGCACAAGGGGCAATAAAGCCCAAACAAGGGAGTTTTCCCACACCACCATATCCGTTTCACACTATCTGTAAGGATTTCATAGAATTGAACAAATGTGAGAACAAAAAGTATTGCCTTGTCATTATAGATATGTTTTCCAGATGGGTGGAAGCCTTTCCAACCAAAAATCCGGATGCAGCTACAGTAGCAAAAGTACTTGTCAAGGAAATTGTTCCTAGGTTTGGCATTCCAGAAAGAATCTACAGTGACAATGGAACACATTTTGTAAATCAAACCATACAGCAGTTGGGTAAGTATTTTGGTATTTCTTTAAAAAATCATTGGGCTTATCATCCGCAGTCAGCAGGACTAGTTGAAAGGCATAATGGTATACTGAAAAGTAAATTGAGAAAATTAATAGCTGAGACAGGAAAAACTTGGTTGTATTGTTTACCCCTGGCACTACTGAACATGAGAACTGTACCTACAGCAAAAGGATTGACTCCTTTTGAAAAGCTGTTTGGAAGAGCTTATTATACACCCCAGTGGAAACTTCTCATGTCATCAGACCAGGAAGCTGATTTTACATTAGCAGAATATATGAAAAAATTATTGAATTCTAGACACTTGTTGCAGTCTGTTTCTGTTTCAGATCAAAAATGAACCGAAACATCGGACATGGCGGTATCACCCGGAGAGTGGGTCTGGGGGAAAACTATCAAAAGGAAGAACTGGACATAGCCGAGGTGGGAAGGTCCCTACCAGGTGCTTCTTTCAACACCTACTGCAGTCAAGATAGCAGAACGTGCTTCGTTGATACACCTGACGCATTGCAAGTTGGTGAAAAACGTTGTGTTTCACAAAGATCTTATCTCTCCATCGGGACCTTAAGCACAAATGTCTGGCTACAAAGGGGGGTCAGATCAATAGGAACTGATCCATCTCAAACCCAGTGAAGCAATCATCGGTGCTGAAGGTCCTACAGGGCAGAGAGTAAGATCACGTATCCAAAGTGAGATGACGGAATCGAGTAAGATCCAAATACACCCAGTTGGAAGAACCGGAGAAAATGGAAATGCAGAACAATCGCTTCTGCAGAAGTATTACATGACCATCCTTTTGACTGTACTGGTAACAATAATCTTTTTGTTGTGGCCATTTCTTTTTTCAGCCACACAAGTAAAATTAAGTAAGCGTGCAGAATGGTACCCAAACTTTAATATGTACCAGGCAATCAAATATGTGTATGCTGAAACTTTTAATGTTTCGAATTGCTGGGTCTGCACAGCCCTACCAACAGAATACAGGGGGGGGGTACTATTAACTTCAGTTCCCCTTGGGGCTAATGAGACCTGGGAAAACCTAATTCATGATACATCAAATGTCACATCAAGAGATAAAGTAGCATTGCAATTGTCTATTCGCCAAAAGGGAACCGTGTGCTTTTATAAGAATGATACAGTCAAGATAGGGTGGAGCTATTGCAATGCAACAGCTCCCTATAGATGCTACACCAAAACTAATGATGGATCCTATTGCAACACGAGCTATGATTCATTTGTTGAACTGATGCATAAGACAGTCGAAGAAATAAAACATGATACTGTACTCTACAAACAACTGTCTATAATCGACAAAAAAATGTTTCATGCAGGACAAGGGTATGTTCTTAGTAAAGTCACTACTAAGGTGGAAGAGTGTTACTTTATATGTGGAAGAAAAGCATATAAATGGCTACCTGAAAATTGGTCAGGTAGCTGTTATCTGGGGTACCTGGTTCCAACCATACGACACACTGCAGTTTTACCTCAAGGGAAAATTTGAAATGTTCGAGAAATCAAGAAACCTGTCAACCTGGTGTGCCAAATCAATGCACCCTGAAAATACCATCATGACCTAGGCCCAGGGAACAACAACGGACTGGCCCACATGGACTTGAGTGATACTGTCATATCTTCGGCAGGTATACTACCAGCATATGGAGCAACAAAATCAATCTGGGAACTGAGAAAATTGTCTAAACTTCTCAAAATAATGAGTAATGCAACTTTTTCTGTCCTTGAACTAGTAACCAATGAACTGACAGCCATGCAAACTGTGGTACTTCACAACCGCATGGCTCTCAACTTCACCCTAGTGATGAAAGGAGGTACATGCGCTTTAATCCAGGAGGAGTGTTGTTCATATATTCCTGACTACAGGCACGAGATAGACAACCATCTCGAGGTAATTCAGCAGGTGTCGGCCATGACCAAACCAGGACCAAACCCATTAATGGACTTTTTTCAGAAATTGTTTGGGGGTTGGGGTAGCATCCTGATGAACATTCTGATTGCCATCTGTGTAGGGATAGCCTTGCTGATGGTGTGTGGGTGCTGTCTCCTCCCCTGTATGAAAGGACTGGTTAAAAATATTGTAGATACTTCGGTTTCAGAAACTTTGTACCATGATGCTGAACACGAAGAATTACTCAAGGACTAAAAACATTTTTGCAAGCCTAAACTTAATGACTAACTGCAAATCCTGAAAAGGAAAAGGTTAAGGGAAGAAAAACTGTTTATGCTTGTTTTAAAGGTTGAATAAAGTATTAAAAGGGGGGAAATGTTAGAAAAATGCATAATAGTAATATGCATGCTTAGTGCATTATAGCCTTAAAAGGGTTAATACATTTATTCTGTTCATGCTGTATAAATCTGCACAACTACTAGAGACATTTCAATTCCGTTGATGTCAAGAAAAATATGCGCAGCTGTGATTTTGTTTATGCCATGTGAAAATGACCAGCTGCAAGAAGCCTTGATAAAGAAAACAATGAGTGCTTGAAAACTTATCTGTAGTCAGCATTACTTGTGCTAAAGCTAGAAATGTACATTGAATATAGACAAAATGTAACACATATATTAGAACTGTACAATGGAAGAATTGAGAAAATAAAAGGGCTAACATAGACCCAAGGCCAGGATGTTTTTCAGGTTGTTTTTCTAATATTTTTGCAAAACAGCAATAATCTGGCAGTGTCAGCAGTAAGTCTGAATAACATTTTCTGTGTAACATACAGATAGCTGTGTCCGGTTATGTCAGCAATAATTTAGCAACATTATCTGTGTGGCTTGTTGAGAAGTGTATAAGAATAACATATTAATGCTTAGAAAATTAGACAAACCTTGTACCTACATGCTTTGTCTCCTTGCTGCAAGTAATAAAGAATGCCTTGCTTGAACCAAATGTGCATTGGTCTTTGAAGTTTTTTTTTTTACATATATATATATATATATATATATATATATATATATATATACACTTTGCAACCATACAAAATTAGGGAAGAAGAGGAAATGATAAAAAAATGAGTACTCATGTTCTCACTCTTCTCTATGTTGAACCACCATTACAAGACATGAGTGACGTTATAGTGATGTTCTGAGTATGAATCAACTGCCAATGACAAACAATAGTCTTCTGAGTCTAATCACATTTTATGTGCCTGTATACCGACCAAACTCTTAATGTGCAATTCTACAAATATAATTTTACTGATAACATTTACATATTGAATTGTAAAGATAGAAGTCTAAATGCAGCTCGCTAAAGTCAGATTTCTAAGCATACAAGTCTACAGACAGTCTTTTAAATACATAATTCTACAGTTGAAACTTTATATGTAAAATTGTACTGTCAGAACTTTGCAGACAGAATTCTAAACACAGAAGTCTATGATAGAATTGAAATGTACTATGAATAATTGAACATTGTTTGACTGACATTTGAATATGTGAAACTACAAGATTAAAAATCTTGGGATGTCATGGGCTCATAACAATGATACTCACAAGGTCACAGCTTAGATGTAAACCCATATGTCACAAGATGGGTTGCAAACTGGCTCAAGGACAGAACACACAGGGTTAGCGTTGCTGGTGCCATGTCAGACTCTAAGCCAGTCACGAGCGGTGTCCCACAGGGCTCAGTCCTGGGCCCCCTCTTGTTCGGCATTTATTTTTCTGAAGTGCAGGCAAACATAGGGGGATTGTGGCTGACAAAATTTGCAGATGACTGCAAACTGGGCACCATAATTGACACTCCATCAGACACAGACATCCTCCAGAAAGGTCTCATAGAAATGGATAACTGGTGCCAGAGCCATGGCCTTAAGCTAAATGCCAAAAAATGTATAGTCATACCCTTTGGGAAAAACAAGGTAACCCCTAATTACCACATAGGTGGTAATCCATTAAACACGGAAGAAGTTATCAGGGACCTGGGGACCCAAGTTGACAGTAACCTCTCTTTTGACACTCACATTGCCAAAGTGGTTAGGAAGACCTTCTATATTGCCCACCTGATCATGAAGGGATTCACATCCAGATCAGGAGAGGTCATTGTACCCTGTACTCTTCACTTATCAGACCAATGATTGAGTACAACGCCCCATTCGGAATGTACCTTACCCGACACCTGCAGCAGTTGGAAAGACCCCAAAAGTTCCTCACCAAAAGGATAAAGGGGCTCAAACATATGTCATACGATGCCCGACTGAAGAAACTCCAGCTCTATTCAGTCGCATACCATTTGCTCAGAGGTGATCTGTGCCTGACATACAAGGCCATGTCCAACCCGGAATTAATGGACATGCTCCACCTCAAAAAATCCAAATCCACCAGAGCCACGAGAGCAAGAGACTTAAACCTCAACACGGATATAAATAGGACGTGCTGGAGGGACAGATTCATCACCCAGAGACTCCCTACACTATGGAACAGAATCCCAGTCCATGTGAGGCAGAGCCCCTCACTGACTCTGTTCAAGAGAAATCTTGACGAGTGGATGGGAGATCGTAGGTTTACCCCGGGAATCATCTCTGTATCACTGCTGGACAGAGGCACAGCAAACTAATGGGTATAGTATTCTCATCCTAAGGGGTGGTGAAAGCCACACACACTCTGGCTAGGCTTATAAATGCCCTAGGGCAGATAGCCCAGTATGAACCTATGAACAAAAACATTTTTCCAGAGACCAGCCTCTACTGTCCTGCACTGTCAATAGGCAGCAACTTCATACACATCCAGCTTTATATACACTAACTCTAAAGTAAATCACATTTGGTGAAAAGGAAAAAAGTGTAAAAAAACATCAAGCACACTTTCTTCCTCTTCAACAAATACACTAAGCCACAAACAAGAATATCATCTGTGACCTAACCGATGCTGATACATTGAAGCATTGCCAATAGGAAGAAAAGTCCTAATTCAACATTTTAATACCTGACAGATGTTGATGCAACAATGCATAGGTTTCCTATAAACTTCCCCAGATAGACTAAAATACGTGGTCTATAGACTGGATTCCAGAATTCTAATTATAGAATCATTGACAGTGAATTCTACACATAGAACCCTAAAGCAGAGAATTCTTCACAAAGCAAAATATCCTCTGATACAATTCAGGAAGTGCAGTTCTATACATAAAACTAAGTTCCACTATAAAACTATGAAACATGAGTTACTAAGGAGCATGAGGAACAAAAATTTCTAGAATACCACACGGATAAAAATTGAAACTGCAAGAGTTTTTGAGGGGGCACGCACCCTCCTCACCTTCATGTGGGGGTAAGCCATCATTCTCTAACTTACACGCGCACACACACACACACACACACACACACACACACACACACACACACACACACACACACACACACACACACACACACACACACACACACATATATATATATATCAACTCCATGACTCTATGATTGGACAAATAAAGAAGGGCAAGATCTCTGAAAATAAAAACAAATGAATCACTGTCAATGCATACAGATTAACCATGCTAGCAGTGATTTCAATGGAAAAATGCATCAGTGTTTTGTTCATCACCATCTTGTGACTCAGACACTAGATGCAAAAAAATGAGAATACAGCGATTTGTAGATATGCCATAAATTTCTAAACACAGAACTCTACAACCAGAATTCTAGTCTCAATTTTCTACTGATAGAATTCCAAAAATGATTTTTTTTAGACTGAAGCTGAAATAAAGAATTCTGCAAGTAAATTTCTAAACACAGAATACTACAAATATAATTCAAAACATTAAACTCGACAGGTGATATTTTGGAGACAGAATTCTACAGATAGAAGTCTAAACACAATCATAAATACAGAAATCTACAGACCAAACCTAAACACAGAATTCTACACTTAAAATGATATACATAGAATTCTTAACATAGAGTTTTGCAGATAGAATTATACCCACCAAATTCTAAACCCAAAATTCTAAAGTTAGAATTCTAACCACCACAATTTAAGCACAACATAGCAGTCATCAAATATACTTCTCAGCTCAGCATTCTGTAGATGAGGTTGAAATCTCAAGATATAATTCTAAGCAGATAAGTGAAGAGATATAATCCTAAAAACAGGCATCTATGTAAAGAATTCCACTTCCAGAGATCTGCAAATAAAATTACAACCAGAAAATTCTACAGGCAAAATTAGAAGCACAGAATTTTGTTGTTAGAATTTTAAAAAAAAACATGCATTTAAACATAAACACAGAATTCTAGTCTTAGAATTTGATGCTTATAATTAGGCAGGTATTTTCTATGTACAGATGTACAGAGGTAAAATTCCAAATACACAGTTTTACAGACAGAATATAAACACAGCACTCTACACATATTATGCTAACCATAGAATTTCAACTTTAATTCCACAAATTGAGGTCTACAGGTAACATTCTAAACTATGAGTTTAAAGGATAGAATTATTGCGGTGAATTCTAAGCACAGAACTTTGCAGATGGACTCCAAAATGCAGAATTCACAACATAAAATTCTACATGTAGAATTTTACACACTAAATTCTAGACAGATATTTGTAAGCACACAGATTTACAGTCACAATTGTAAACTTGGAATTTAACAGACATGATTAGATAGAAAAAAATAAATCTATAGGTAGAATTCTAACACAGGAGTCTGTAGAAATAATTCTAACCACACAGCTGTTCCCTCAGATTTATATAATCACATTCCACTGATAGAATTGCAAAAAAAGAATTGCACATTCATAATAATAAATAATCTGTCACAAATAATTCTAGAAGTAGACCTCTAAGCATTGAATTCAACAAATAGGTTTTGAAGTAAAAAAAGTATATGTTTGGAACTCTAAACACAAAAACTCAAAACTAGAATTATAACTTCAGCACTCTATGAATAACAATTTTAATCGCAAATTCTACAAATAGAATTCCAAGCACAGAATTCTACAAACAGAATTCTAAATACATATATAGAATCTAAGGAAACAATTGCAGAGGTAGACTTTTGCAAATAGTATTTATCATGCAAAATTCCACCAAATAGAACATTATGTAGAGAAAAGTCTAAACATGTAACTGTACTGATAGAATTTTACAAAATATTTTGTACGGCCGGAATTCTAAAACCAGAGTTCTATAGATAGATTTAGACAGAAATAATTTTTTCAGATAGAATTCCAAGCATATGGTTAGAGCTGGAGTTGTAAGCACACACACTTATCCACAAATGTTTCTAAATATGTACAAGTATAAACTAAACAAAGAATTCTGATTCTAAACATGGACACAAAGAATTCTACAGATCATATTTGAAATGTTGAATTCTGTCATTAGAATTATACACACATAATTCTACAGTTTGAATATTACATCTGGAATTCTACAGATACAATACCTAACACAGGTATAATACTATGCACCAAGTTCTGAACACATGATTCTATAGATAAACTTCTAAATATAGAATTCCACAGACAGCAATTTACAGATTGAATTCTTCAGGTTGACTTGCATACAGAGTTCACAAGATTTCTAAAACATGAACTGAACTACCATAACTCTAAATGCATAATTCAACAAATAAATTTCTAAGCACAGAGATTTGCCATGCATTTAAACAAGTAATTCTACATCTAGAGGTCTAAGCAGATACTTGTGCAGATATAATTCCAAATGTAGAATTCTACATATATATTTATATAATTACATCATGAAAAGTTAACATCATGGAAGAGTGAACCTTATAACACTAAACACCAGCCACAAGAGCATTAAATCCTGAATAAACAATACAATGAAACTGAAAATACTTAGCACAATAAATAAATAAATAAAACATAAAAAATAAAATACTCCAAAAAAGTGTTTCCTTACAGGAACAAGCTCCCCTCCCACACCCTGATGTGGGAGATGCCACCACCCTCCAAAACTCAAATATATCAATTCCACTGCTGGGCAAACTCAAAGAATAGATAGATCTCTTCAAAGGCAGCAATTACTTTGCACCATCAACACTTCTTTGGCAGACAACTACTACATTTCATTTACCGTATACACACCACTACTACCACAACACATACAATAATACAAACAACATAATTCACCCACAGCATTCTAGAAAAAAAAGAAGAGGGAAACATTGTACTTAATGACTACACACACTTGCCCTTATTTTCCATTCATGCAAATGTGCAATTGATATCCTGCTCCTTCACCTTTCCCAATTCCTCTAAAGACAGGTCAACCTTATGAATATTGATCTTCTGTATACCTCACTGTAAATACATAAATCTTCATATAGAACTCTAAACAAGATTTCTATAGACAGAATTATAAACACACTATTTTATGGTAAGACTTTAAACACAAAATTCCACAGATAGAATTCTAAACACAAAATTCTCTAGATAAAATTATAAATACAGATGTATATAGATAGAAGTCTAAGCACACAATTCTATAGATAGAATTCTACATTTAAAATTCTATATATATGATTCCAGACACAGAATTCTACACATATCATTCTAAATAGATCATTAACCACATTACTCAACATATAAACATTTATAAAATAATTCTAAACAACAAATTATAAAGACATAATTCTAAACAGTAACCCACACACAGAATTCTAAACATTGATCTGTACATAAAGAATTTTACAGATAGCCGCTAAAACACAGAACTCTTCAGATATACATTAAGAAACCATCAGATGAAATTTAAACAATAGAGCTATATGGATATAATTGTAAACACAGAAATATCAACATAGAATTCTTCAGAAAAATATAAAAAACATTTTACAGTCAGAATTCTAAACAAGGTGTACTACAAAATAGAATTCTACAGAGTATTACATGTAAAATTCTAAATATAGAATTCTACAGACTGAATTCTTAGCAAGAATTCTTCAGATGGAATTCCAAACCCATAATTATTCTAGAATTCTATACATAAAATTCTAATGGTAGAATTTGAGGCAAAGAATTCTACAGCTAGAAGTGAAACTGAGAAGTTTACAAATAGAATAAGGCATAAAGAAGTAGACCTCCAAGTGCAGACGTCTTCAGACATAACTCTATATAAGGAATTATGCAGACAGAGGTTTAAACACAGAGTTCTATACACACTGATAAAAATCTTGAATTCTGTAAATAAAATTCTACCGAAAGACTTCTGCCAATGGACTATGAAACCTAGAATTGTAATTACAGAAATCTTGAGACAGAATTCTAAACAAAGAATTCTATACATAGTACTCTTATCACAACAATATACATACAGAATTCTAATCACATAACTCTACCAACTGAATTTAAACTGTACTGATATAAATATAAATGGACAGCTGAGAGGATATTAGCATGTTTTAGACACAATTGTATAGATAAATGCTAAACACAAATATAAACCAATATAATTTTAAACACACACACATCTACAGATAGAATTCTAAATTTAGAATACTCCACATAGAATTCTAGTCACAAAGGTCTAGAGACAGGTTTTTGGACATAAGGTTTACAACTATAATACTAAATGCAGATCTCTAAACACTGAATTCTAAATATACAATTCTACCTGTAGAACACAGAACTCTGCCGATAAATTTACAAATAATTCTACAGAGGAAATTCTAAATAGACAACTCAAAAGATAATCTTGAGATAGAATTTGGATCACAGTAATCTAGCTATAGCATTCTACTGACAGAATTCCTAGAAAGAAAATTTTGAAAGTATAGGTCTACAGACTGAATGCTAAACATAGAATTCATAACTCAGGATTCTACATATAGAGTTCTAAGCATAAAGTTCTAAAAACAGAATCCTCAACATACACAAAAAGAATTCCTCAGATGGAATTCTCCAAATAAAGTTTTCCAGATAAAATTCTAAGCATAAAATTTAAATATGGAATTTTATAGATGGGATTATAGAGATGATGTTCTGAACTCATAATTCTACACATAGTTACAAATACAGAATTATACAGGTAGCATTCTTCACAAAAAATATTGTTATTGAATTTGTTGTACAGATTTTGCAGGAATAATTTAAATCTCAGAATTCTACCAATAGCAGTAGACAGAAGAGTTTCTACAAATAGAATTCCAAACAAAATTTATTTTTTGTATATGTTGCTAATTAAAAGATTTCATACACAGAATTCTAAACAGAATTCTAAAGAAAGAAGTCTCACATAAAATTCTTAACTCATATTTCAGAAAGAATTCTAAAGAACAAGATTCTGTTGAGAGAATTCTAAACTAATTATAAATAAAGGATTCTTGAGTAAACCTTCACATAGGATTCACAAACACAAAATTCTACAGATTTAGTCCAATCAACCTGTAAGCACACAATAATACAAGATCAAATTTTGCAGAAAGATATATAAAGATAAACTTATCAATACTGGATTATACAACTAGAATTCCATACATTTAATTCTACAGATAGAATTCTAATTACATAATTTAACAGATTTAATTATTCTGACATAATTGTAAGCATTATCTACAAAAAACCATTTCAAGCAAAGTAGTCATAGAAATACAAATTAAACAAAATAAAATTACTGAAAACTGTTATAGAACTCGGCATAAATGATTCAATGCAAAAATCCATCCATCCAGTAAACACATTCATTCTAAATATGCAGATGCCATCAGATGGTAAAGCAGCATCAACTGAAGTCTTAATATAATGCAAAAACAAATGATTATAGAATTATGATTAATAAATTTCATTATTTTGAAGAAGATTTAGAAATTTTCTAATCATTGAAACCTGGAGGGCTTTAGGCATTCAGTCTAACCCACCAATAGTATTCCCTCCAGTCCAGTTTATCATCCACATCCAACCTTATTTTCAATTTCTTAACTACATCAATTACCAAAAAATAGAAAATGCTTATTCTTTCACTATACCTCCATATGTCTGTAGGGAACATTAGTTTTCTCTTTAATATCTATAGCATGCATATGTTCATGTATTCTAAACTGCATCTCTCTATATATGTTTTCTCACTATAAAGAGTCACATTTATGTAAGTTGATAAATTAACAAAGTCAATGAATTTACAAGTAAAGACACCAGGAGCTTTCACTCTATGACAATTAACATTAAAGCCAGACTCTCGTTGGTATATAAATCAACAATGATTACAATCAAAACATTTGTAGGTGCCATTAGTTTTACATATTTGCTAAGAGGTTAAGAAATTCAACTTTTTTGTAAAATACCTTTATAATTCCTGCCACTTTATTTATTATTTATTATTTATTTATTTATATTTAACAAGACTTTATTTCCCAATGTTTTGAATAAGCCAAGGAACCCCAAAATATTTTCCAGTTACCTGTAACTAAAGACCTGATGGGTGATTCATCTCCCGATGATTTCAGTAACATAGTTGTTCTAAAATCCTGTGTTTTAGTCAACATATTTCAATATCTGAATTTTTAACAGGCTTAAAATTGTTTCATGACATTCCGTACTTCATATTGAAGGTTAATAAATGCTCTAACTGCATAACCTCTGCTAATAAATTTATATGACAAACTGCCTATTTACAATGTTATTTTTTCAAAGATGTGGTTTGTAAACTGAAATAGAAAAAAATCACCAATCTTGCAGTAAATACACCTTAAAACTTTCAAACTCAGAAAATCCTCCCCCAGTCCATAAAATTATCACTGATAAAACATTTCTGAAACACAATATTTGGCAAAATGTGATATAATAATATTTATTTTTCCCAGCTGGTCATAAAAATGTTGGCAAAGCTTGGGGCCATGTTGGCTCCCATAGCTACCCCAGTCAATTACTTATAAAAACATACATTAATTGAAGTATATATTTAAACTTAGAAAGACATCCAAAATGACAATTAATAAGCTAAACATCTATTAAAAGGTCATCTCTCACATTCTGAAGTCCTGCCTCATTAGGAATGACAGTATACATGGATTTAGCATCTATTGTGAGTAAATATAATTTTCTAATAAAATCAAAATAATATTTTCTAAAAATGAACCATGGCTATAACAGTTTGTAAAAATTCAGTTTTAGCCTGAGCATTGGCTACAATTGGTCTTATTAGAGGAAAAGTCAAATCCTGAATGGAACCAAGAATAAGAATTTCACCTGTCCAATGACTGTATAATACTTGCTATGTCCTATTTGTAAGCCATGTAGCTATCCATCTTATCACAAGTATATCAATACCAAGTTGTTTTAATGTATTGATCAGTGTTTTGTGAATGACCCTGTCAAATGCTGAAGTTAAAGCTATATAAATTACATCAGAGCAGAATTTGTCATTCATAGCTGTTATTATATTGTTATAGAACCTCATGATACAGGTGACAATAGATCTGTTTTCAACATATACATGCTGATATTGGGTTTCAAGTCCCACACTTTCCAGTTCTGACAATAACTTATCCAATATTACCTTCTCCATTATTTTTCCACAACATGAAAGTAGACTTAACTGTCTGTGTCCTATTCCCCTTTCTATTAAAGGCAGGTTTAATAAGTACACATTTCAAATCTTGAGGAATTTCCCTATATTTATATGACCTGGAAAATAATAGATATAACAGTAGTGTAAGTTCTTGCTGAAGTGCTCTCGGGTAATTTTTACAAACTCTGTCTCCTCCCTGTGCTATGCTTGGATCCAGTTTACATAGTTCTTTTTAAATATATCCTAATTTGATTTCAGTATCTGAGGTTACCTGGATGCCACTAGGACAACTTATCAACCCCCTTTGTGAAGCCAAACAGTTTTGCATGAGATTTTTAAAATATATCCATAATCTGTTGTGTCTGAGAATACATTTTAGAATCTCAACATATTTTTATCAATTTGTATGTCTTTACTCACTCCATATCTTATGTGTCTAAAAAATTGTTTCCTATTATGCTCAGTATACCATTATATAACATTTCTTCAAATTCTTCTTGATCTTGTCTCACATTATGCTTAATTTGCTTGTCCAGATTGTTTATTTCAGTTTTCAAAGCTGTAGTTCAACTTGTTTTCCATTTTTATATATTTTTTGTCTTTCACCTTAATCAAGTATCTTCTTCTTATGAAAATATACTCTCCTGATGTTGTGTGCCTAGATCCTGATGTTAAACATAGTTTTGATTTTTCCCATTCAACTTTCTCTTTCAAAACTTTTCACATTCCTTCTGCATTTTTTCCACTGAATGGATCATTCCAATTAGTTTTACATAGTGAATGTTTTGCTTCCATATAATCTGTTAATAATCTTCTCTGCATTGGTTTAGATTTCAGTTTAGCAGAATTATCTAGCAACAAATTATCCTTTATAACCCCGTGATCACTGCACATCAATGGTGGTAAAACTTGACATGAAGTAACAGTAATTTCTTTAGGAACACAGACAATGTCTAGTATGTTCTATTCCCTGGTAGGTTTTTTTTTTTTACAATCTGAAGCAATTGTTCTTCCTGAACATACATAATGAATAGTTTCCTTACAAATGCTGTTGAATCAATATTATTCCAGTCTGTTTCTGATAAATTTAAATCCATAGCCACTATTGTCCTGTGTTTCATGCAGGAAATATATGACTTTCTCTAGCTCATCAGCACTTGACTTGGTCTATACACTCCAACAATTTTTACATGTTCCAGGATTATCTTTATTGTCACAGTTGCAAAGTATAGTAGCGGTGTCAACACTGAACATGTAATAATCACAGGTTTCATAACTATCTTTAATCCCTATCGTAACACCTTCATCTGATTTTTTGTTCGTGTCTCTTGCAGTAATAACATTTATACCCTGACAGAATTGGTTCCTAGTCATTCTTTAACCATGTTTCACAAATAATAACAACATCAATCTTGTGGGAGCAAATTTTCTAATAAAAATGTTATTATTAATGATCCTAGCATTAACAACCATCACAGATGCATCAAAAGTTATTTGTGGACTGTTAAATTTTTGACCTGACAAAAATTATGCTTTGTGTGTGTCAAACATTGTAACATATCTGCTGCAAAGATTCTGTTCCCTGATCTTGACAAGTACATACCATCATGTCTGAGCACATGGGTGCCTCAAATTAGGCTTGGATGCTCTACACATTTCCATTTTTTAAAATGGAACATTTTGTTCATTTAGGTATTTACCGAAAAAATTGTTTCATTCATAGTGACCTGACTCTCCTTTCTATATGTGATTTGTGAAAAATGTGTCCTAATATCTATATAAGCTATGCTATCTAAGAGGGCTGTAATTTCCCTACTAACAGTCAGAGAGTCCTTGCAAATGAGAACATTTCTACAAACGCGAATAAAAACAGATTCATACTTCCTTATATTAAGGCATTCTAAGACATGTCTCACATTCTCTATTTTTACTCCTGGCAAGCAAAACACTATTCAATGTTCATTATCTTCTGTGCAAATGAAAGTATCAGGTCCTATAATAATTGCATCGCTAATTACAAAAATATCTTTTCTGACCAGATCTGAAGAATCTTGAACTTGTAATTAAATAATATCTGCTCTATCATTTATTACAAAGGAATGATCTTCATCACCATTAGTCTAATTAATCCCACTGTTTAGTTGCTTATTATATTTACAAGCATACAATTCTCATCCATCTGGCTTTGTACATCCATAGCTTTGGTCATGTTTTTAACACCCGTCTTCCTCCTCTTTTTGTTTTCTTAAAGTGATGTTCTTCAATCCTTAGACATTCAATTTTGATTTCTTCCTTTTCACCTGCCCCTTGCCTCCTTTTTCTACATTCGCTTTTGGAAAAATTATGACTTTTTTGTAGACTGAGGTTTTCTGATGGAAAATGTTATCATTCCCTGTAATCTGTGTGTTACATAACAAAGTCTTGTCTTTTTTAGTATGAATTCTCTTTACTTTAAAGAGATTTATCAGTTTCTTTTTCTTCCTTGTCATTTGTTGTGAGCTTTCTCCTTTCTTTCTTTTTTATTTCCTTCTAAACACTCTAAATCCTTAGATTGCTGAATACTTGTATCTAGAATTCCAACGTTGTCAGGGCATCATCTTGTTTACGCTTTATCTAACATTATTTATCTCACCAGTCCAGTCGTTAATATATTTAACAGCAGTTCTCCAAGCAGTGCCAATTGCACAAGTGCAATCATCAGTAAGTCTAGATTTACTTCTAATAACGGTAAGCAAAATCATCCATTTGTCACGAGGAATACAGATCACAAGTGTTATCAGATGTTACCTTTAAATATATGTAGCATTTATTACACTGTACAAGTTATTTCTGCTTTACCAAATCATTAATGGCATATTCATTTAAGGAATCCATATTCAACTGCAAATGAATAAAAAGTTCTATAAGAAAAGAATAATCAATATCAATTACAAAGGATTTCATATTGAATTTAAAATCAACTTCTATGAAAAAAAATCACACAAGCAATATGCAACTAAAAATTAAATTAAGTACAGTAGAGCTGTTGCTCTGACTATACAAGTTCTGAAAGTCACAGTAACGCTGGAATTCCTTTACGTTCTGCTCATTAATGCTCACAGTCACACCTCTTTTAAGCAGTAAAGATCAGTAAATCAAAAATCAAGACAGGATTGCTTAGATAAGCTTTGGATTGTCCTACCTGCAGTCTGTGTGGCTTCATAGCTGTATAGCTATTGAGATAGCTAGAGTTTGTCTGTTTAAAATCTATCCCTTTCTTACAACTAATAGTGAAAATTAAAGGTAAAACAACACTGTTTAACACAGTATGGCCCACTAATGCACCAACAGAGCACCCTTATTAGTCTTCTCCAACAAAGCAGCCTTAATAGCCTTCTAATCCCAGTACACCACCTCGCTGTAACTCATCAGTCAAAGGACTAGACAGCATGACTATGCAATTTCCTAATTTATTTGTATTCAACTTGGTGGCTATGGGCATCTTGAGACAAGGTAGCAATTGTCTCATATTTACCAACAACCACTTAATCCTTAAAGAAGCAGACACAGTATGGGAGAGGAGTACTTACACAATAACACTGGAGGCTAAACTCTCACATACAAGCACTTATCAGGTTGTCAAAACTACATACACAACACCCACCTCACATAGAACATAGTGCAGACATAGACTAACATATACTGAGGTACATAAAACCAATCTTCCTAAAAAGCAAAGATCTTCTTGACTACCTGTTGTCAAAGCTATGCCTCAGCAAGCCCAAAGGCATGCAGAAAGAGAACAACACCTAACACCACATATACTGTCAGTCTAGGTGGTGCCACAAACACTAAGCCCCTAGGGCAAGCAAACACACTTCCCACAACTCTCATCATAGGTGACTCCATCGTAAGATGTACTGATGTTCCTCTAAACAGGACAAACCAGGAGAAGATAACTGTTATTTGCTTATCTGGAGTTAGGATGTGCCAAATCATGCATTACTCAAGTCATTATGCCATAGGTACCAGTATGATTCCATCCTAGTCCATGTAGGTGTAAATGACTTCAGATGCAACTCCCTGGACTATATGAAGAGAGGGTTTACTATTAGATTTTTGAAGCGAACTCCGTCAACTGTACTGTTGTCGAACACGGAAGTTGGAAAACGGTAATATCGAACACCAAAAGCCAACCTAGGAAAGGGTTTTAACATGGGTCGAGATAGGGGAGAGGTTTGTAGTTTGGCAATAACACTGAACACCTATCTTGACCCATGTTAAAACCATTCCTAGGTTGGCTTTTGGTGTTCGATATTACTGTTTTCAAACTTCCGTGTTCGACAACAGTACAGTCGATGGAGTTCACTTCGAAAATCTAATAGTAAACCAAAGAGAGACGTTATGGAGTTTTCAGACTGTTTGTCTCAGGCTGGTATGAGGGTAGCATTGAATTAATAGCATATTACCATCACTGAGCATGATGCCACAATATGAGCAGAAATTGATTGATTTCATCAACTGGCTGTTTTTCTTGTGTCATTATAAGGGATTCCAATATTTATCAGCTTGGGAGGATATGGTTATCAGACCACATTGCTTTGCTAAGGATGGTCTGCACCTTTTTCCTCTAGGCTTTTGAATACTGGCAAAAACTTTATCCATCACCATAGTGCCTTTTTAGGCAATGCCAGAAAGACAAATCTACTGACATAGAAAAATCAACTGAACTGAAACCCAAGGTATTACTGCTGAATACCAGGGGCCTAAATAAATAAACTAAACTCCCCCCAAGCCCTCCTCACACTCAAGAATATAGATATCTGTGCAGTTACCAAGGCAGGATTTAAAGTGGCAAGGAGTACAAGAGCAGTGCATGGTTTCAGTACCTTCCACACTTTTAAACCAGTAGCCACAAGGACGGAGTTAATGTTGGAGGTGTCTCAATGTACATCAGTAACCAGTATATCTCTAGGGTGGTCAAACAGAATGATCCATGTGCAGATCTCCAAAAACAAAATTCCATACTATTTCCTAGCCAGCTATTGGTCACCCTCCATCTCCCAAGAAGTTCACAATGCATACTTAGACCTACTGCAGACACTTACCATCCAACCTAACACCCTCCTTATGGGAGACTTTAATTATCCTTCTATTGACTGGGAATTCTACATGGCCTCAGATCTGCCAGTACAGAGAGTATGAACTTTGTAAATAAAAACACTCTTGACCAAATAGTGAATATGCTCACTAGAGGCTCCAACATACTGGACCTCATGCTCACAAATGTATTGAAATGCTGCAGCCCCCATGTCTCATCCTCCCTGGTAAAGTCCAGTCATAAAGCTATCTCCGTCAATATGAAAATCAACTCTGTAATGCCAGTACAACTAGTAACATTTAGGAATCATTCCAAGGCAAATTACCCTTTATTAAGTGATGGTTTGTCAAAATTCAATGCCCTCCAAACCCAGAGAACACAGCTGCCTCTGTTGAATTGCTCTCAGAAATTCTGTGAAACCATATCAATGGCTGCATATAGGTTACTGTACCTACCAAAAGTAAGGCCAGGGCTAAGCCCAGAAATAAACCTCCTCGATGGCATTACAAATTTAACAGGACATTACGAAAAATCAGAAAAGGTAATTCATATAACAATAAAAATTCTCTCATCAAACTGAATAGGCAATTAAGAGGGCTAAAGAGGACAAGCAAGGCTAACTAGGAGATTAAGGTAGCCTCCCAGGTAAAAGATAACCACAATGCCTTCTTCAGGTATGTCAGAAATCTCAAGGGCGGCACACAGCAGTGTGCTGAACTGGTGGTTAATGGTGCCACACATGAACCTGTTAGTGGACAAATTCAGTTCCAGCTTTACCTCTCACCCCCAATCATCCTCCAAGAAATAACCTCAAACATAACCCCTCTAACTAGGGAATATGTACTGGCTGTGCTCTCTAAAGCAAAAAAACATGGCTTCAGTGGGTCCAGATAACATCCCAGGATGCCTCCTGAACTGTCTAAAATATGAATTATCAGTACCCTTGGAGTCATTATTTAACAATAGTCCTAAAATAGGCTTTGTGCCACATAAATGTTGGGCTGTGATAGCCATCCTACTTCATAAGGGAGGATCTTCAACAGATCCTGGAAACTACAAGCCCACTGGTCTAAAAAGTCTTATTTGCAAAGCCATGGAAAGAATTATCATGGAAATTCTCAACAAGGACATAGGAGAGCTCTAGACACTACATCCACCCCAGCTTGGCTTTGTCAAAGGAAGGTCATGCTTACTGAATCTGGTGAACTTCTTTGAAAAGGTTGCTAAGGCAATGGATGAGGGGAAACCTGTGCATACTGCCTTCCTATATCTGGCTAAAGCATTTGATACAATACCCCACTCAGGCATTGTCAACAAATGTATGGAACTAGGTATAAACCCTTTTATAACATGTGGGATACCTAGCTGGCTCACTGACAGAACCCAGAAGGTTAGAATTAGTGAGGCTACCAGCACAAAGAGGGCAGTTACCAGTGGAGTGCCCAGGGCTTTGTGTTAGGCCCATTCCTCTTTGGCATCTACTTTTTGGATATCAAAGCCAGTGCTTAGACGGATATAGGAAGACAACCCTGGGTAACTGCATCATCAATAAAACACCTCTAAAAGTTTATTCATCAGTCAGGGATCTGGGAACTTATGTAGATAGTAACCTAGCCTTTGACCAACATGTGTCCAAGGTAGTAAGAAAATTATTCTATGTTGCTCAACTTATAAGTAAGGGCATGGTATCTAAGTCTAGAGAGGTCATCATACCACTGTACTTGGCCCTCATCAGACCCATCATAGAGTATAATGCCCCTGCAGTATGTACCTGATCTGACACATGCAGCAACTGGAACATCTGCAAAGATTCCTTACAAAAAGAATACAGAGACTAAGCACAATGTGATGAGTTGATTGCCTCAAAGCCCCATCACTTTACTCATTATCATCCAGACTTCTGAGAAGTGATATTTGCTGGCATACAAGGTGTTTCTGGACCCTGTTTTGATGAACATTTTGCACATCCACAAAACAAACAGCATCAGAATTACTAGATTAAACAATCTAAATTTTAATTGTGAGATAAACAAGATATGTTGGAGAAACAGATATGTTTCTCAGAAAATTCTCATTCTCTGAAACAGACTCCCCGGCCATTTGAAACACAGTTCCTTATCCTATTTAAATGGAACTTAGAGCAATGGATGGAGAATCAGAAATTCACCTCTAGTCTGATGCCTATGTCTTTGATGGACAAAGGCAATCAGTAAATCATCCGCTATATAAATCAAATTTGTGGGTCATTTGGGTTGCACAGCTAGGCTTATTAGATCCCTAGAGTTCATTAGGCAAGTATGTACCTATGAATCTATGAATCTCTTATATCCATTGCAGTGACTTTCAAAAAAGCCTCTAAATCAAGCTTTAAAGGTGAATTACATACACTGGGCTTCACAAACATAGGATGCTCATAAAAATATCCTTAAAAATGCATAATTCAACATCGATATCTGTGCAGGAACTGAGACCTGGTTCAAGGCTCCAGAGAGCACCCCTGCAATACCAGGCTACAACTCTTACCACACTTTTTGGCTACCAAACCAGGATCAAAACACTAAAGGTGGAGGAGTGTCCATATTCACCAAGGATATTCACACCACCAGGTTAGTTGCCCAACACAATACATCTGAAATTCTCCTGGTGCAACTAACACTAGGTAAGACTGCAATCCAAATTGTAGCTTGCTACAGATCCCCCACCATGCCACAAGATTCTCACTACACCTTTCTAAATATACTGGAAAATGTTAATATACAACCAAACACCCTAATACTGGGTGATTTCAACTACCCTGCCATTAACTTGGAAAACTACTCATGCACCAACACCTTCACCCAACGGTTCTTGGAATTCATAAATTCCAATGCCCTGGATCAACTAATCCATAGTCCCACCAGGGGCTCCAATTTCCTAGACCTGGTCATTACCAACATGAGAAATTGATGCTCCACACCTATGGTCACCCCCTCGTTGGTCAGGTCAGACCATAAGCTAATCACCCTTAACATCCACATCCCACCCCCAGTCCCCAGTAAGGAAACCTCCATAAAAAACTTCTCCAAGGCCAACTTCATGCTGCTCAAGTCAGAAGTTACAACCTTCATGACACCCATGCAGATGGGAACTGAAAGTTCGACTGCTGAGTCCTACACTAAGGCACTTTACGAGCACATCCACTCATGCATGAGTCGTGCCATCCCAAATAGAACCAAGATGCTCTCCTCCAAAAAAAGGAAGCCAATCTGGTGGTCCCCTGCCATAAAAAAAACTTTACAACAAAAGGAAAAAACTGTTGCAGAAAAGAGGAAAATCCCAGGATGCAAAAAACTCCCTTACCAGCCTCAGTGAGAAGTTGAGATCCCTCATAAAATCCTCCAAAGCTAGTTACAAAAATAAAATTGCCAAAGATTCCAAAGACAACCACAAGGCATTCTATAACTATGTCAAGAATCTAAATGGCAATGCTCAGATCTGCTCTGAGCTACAACAGAATGGCATTAAATATACTGATCCCAAGGATAGGTTCATAGGTTCATAGGTTCATACTAGGCTATCTGCCCTAGGGCATTTATAAGCCTAGCCAGAGTTGTGTGGCTTTCACCACCCCTTAGGTTGAAGAATACTATACCCATTAGTTTGCCATGCCTCTGTCCAGCAGTGATACAGAGATGATCCCCGGGGTAAACCTACGATCTCCCATCCACTGGTCAAGATTCCTCTTGAACAGAGCCAGCGAGGTGCTCTGTCTCACATGGACCGGGATTCTGTTCCACAGCATAGGGAGTCTCTGGGTGATGAATCTGTCCCTCCAGCACGTCCTATTTATATCCGTGTTGAGGTTTAAGTCTCTTGCTCTTGTGGCTCTGGTGAATTTGGATTTTTTGAGGTGAAGCATGTCCATTAATTCCGGGTTGGACATGGCCTTGTATGTCAGGCACAGGTCACCTCTGAGCAGACGGTATGTGACTGAATAAAGCTGGAGTTTCTTCAGTCGGGCAGCATATGGCATATTTTTGAGCCCCTTTATCCTTTTGGTGAGGAACTTTTGGGGTCTTTCCAATTGCTGCAGGTGTCGGGTAAGATACATTCTGAATGGGGCATTGTACTCAATCATTGGTCTGATAAGTGAAGAGTACAGGGGAACAATGACCTCCCTTGATCTGGATGTGAATCCCTTCATAATCAGGTGGGCAATGTAGAAGGTCCTCCTAACCACTTTGGCAATGTGAGTGTCAAAAGAAAGGTTACTGTCAACTTGGGTCCCCAGGTACCTGATAACCTCTTCTGTGCTTAATGGATTGCCACCTATGTGGTAACTTGGGGTTACCTTGTTTTTACCAAAGGGTATGACTATACATTTTTTGGCGTTTAGCTTAAGGCCATGGCTCTGGCACCAGGTATCCGTTTCTATGAGACCTCTCTGAAGGATATCTGTGTCTGATGGATTTTCAACTATGGCGCCCATTTTGCAGTCATCTGCAAACTTTGTCAGCCACAATCCTCCTATGTTTGCCTGCACTTCTGAAAAGTAGATGCAGAACAAGAGGGGGCCCAGGACTGAGCCCTGTGGGACACCGCTTGTGACCGGCTTGGAGTCTGACATGGCACCAGAAACTCTAACCCTGTGGGTTCTGTCCTTGAGCCAGTTTGCAACCCATCTTGTGACATATGGGTTTACATTTAAGCTGGTGAGCTTTTCTATGATACCCGAGTGGGGTATTGTGTTGAAAGCTTTTGCAAGGTCAAGGTAGGCTGTGTGAACTGCCTTACCCTCATCAATGGCCTTGGTGACTGTTTCAAAAAAGTCGACCAAGTTCAAGAGGCATGATCTGCCCTTGACAAAGCCGAATTGGGTAGGATCCAATGTCTGTAGGTCCCCTATGTCTTTATTTATGAGTTCCATTATGATCCTCTCCATAGCTTTGCAGACCAGGCTTGTTAAGCTTATGGGGCGGTAATTACCAGGGTCCGTATATCCTGGCAGATCAATCCAGTGCCAACTTCACCCCCTCTCACCTGCTAAATGGCTCATCTCAATACTGGAAGAGTGCCAAATTCCAGTAATAACGACCACACAGGTAAAAAACGCACTCTCCAAAGCTAGGAATACAGAATCCATGGGACCAGATGACATTCCAGGCTGTGTACTACATGAACTACAAACTGAACTGGCACCTCACCTAAGTGTCATGTTTAATCATACCCTCACCTCAGGCTTCGTGCCCACTGAGTGGCACACAGCTACAGTTATCCCACCCAACAAGGGGGGATCCACCTTGGATCCCGGGAACTACCGCCCCATCAGTCTGACGAGCCTGATCTGCAAGGCCATGGAACGTATTATCATGGAATTTATAAACAAAGACATTGGCAACCTTAAAACACTAGACCCCACCCAGTTTGGGTTTGTGAAGGGCCGATCTTGTCTCCTGAACCTTACTGACTTCATCGAATCACTCTTCAGAGCCGTGGATGAGGGTAAGGCAGTCCACACAGTCTATCTGGACCTCGCCAAGGCCTTTGACACCATCCCCCACTCTGGAATCATAGATAAGCTTACTAAGCTGGGCATTAATCTCTACGTCACTCAGTGGTTTGTCAACTGGCTTACTGACAGAACCCACACTGTAAAAGTAGCTGACTCCAAATCCAGCTCCAGACAAGTGACAAGTGGAGTACTTCAGGGTTCAGTCCTGGGACCTCTCTTGTTTAGCATCTACCTCTCTGAAGTAAAGGCTAACACTAAGGGACTCTGGCTAACAAAGTTTGCAGATGACTGCAAACTGGGAGACATTATTGAATCCCCAAATTATGTGGATACTCTACAAAAGGGCCTTACAGAAACAGTTGCTTGGTGCTAGAGCCATGGGCTCAAGCTCAGTGCCAAGAAATGTATAGTTATCCCCTTTGGGAAAAAACATGTACCCATGAATTATCACATAGGTGGCAGTACACTAAACACCTAAAGTCTGATAAGAGACTTAGGGACACAGGTGGACAGTGGCCTCACCTTCAATAACCACATCACTACAACAGTCTGGAAATCCTTCTATGTGGCACACCTCATCACTAAGGGCTTTTCATCCAGAAAAAAGAAGGTCATTGTCCCACTGTACTCATCCCTCATTAGACCCATTATAGAATACAATGCCCAATTTGGTATGTACCTCTCAAGGCATCTGCAACAACTGGAAAGGCCTCAGAAATACCTCACTAAAAGAATCAATGGCCTAAAGCAGATGCCCTATGCTGACTGCCTTAAAAAACTCCAGCTATACTCTGTCGCAAATCATCTACTCCGAGGCAATCTCTGCTTAACATACAAGGCCATGTCAAACCCAGAGCTGTTGGACATGCTACACTTAAAGAAATCCCAAGCCCTCAGAGCCACATGCTCCAGGGATCTAAATCTTGTCATCATAATAAAAAAAACATGCTGGAGGGATAGGTTCCTGACCCAGAGACTCCCCAGACTCTGGAATAGACTGCCCATACATGTCAAGCAGAGCGCCTCTTTGGCTCTCTTCAAAAGGAACCTTGATGATTGGATGGGAGAAAGGAAATTCATCCTGGGGATCACGTCAGTAGCCCTGCTAGACAGGGGTCCAGGGAAGTAAATAGTGTGGGAAGAAATAGCCAGGGAATTATGGCTAGGCTTGTATAGGCCCTAGGGCCGATAGCCTAGTACCAACCTATGAACCTATAATACTAAGCAGAGAATTGTGCAAATGCAATCTGAAACAAGCAGATCTACACATAGAATTGTAAATCCAGAATTTAACAGATAAAATTCTAAAAATAGAAGTTTACAGACAGAATTTTAAGTGCAAAATGCATATAGTGGCAGCTCTGTACACTGCCATTCAATTGTGTGCCAAATCTGGACAGTTAAATTCAAGACATTTTCTCTTAAAACCCAGACAGAAATATCCATTCACTAAGATTCTCCATGATTGTTTCTGAAAAGCCACCCAAGTGACGTCTTCAACCTAGCATTATGGACAGGTGGACTACCCTTGTTTCTCTTGCTAACCTTGCTGACTTGGGACTCTTGAGGCAGTGTAGTAATTGCCTCATGTACACAGACAGCCCTCTACTAATAACACAGACTAGTACAGAGTGTGAGAGGTGTAATTACACCAAGAAACTAGAATACATGCTCTCTCCCACTCAAAGCAGTAACATGGAGAAGGCTGTCAACTCACCCACCACTACATATTCACATAACACCACTCCTCATCCACATATCACTATTCATACACATAATATGCATCAAACATGTAATTCCACATATGCAGAGATTCTCTCAAAAAACTTATGAAACACCAGAGACCTCCAAAACAGATGTCTGCTACAGCTAACACAGTCTCCACAGCACCCATGTCACATAGCAATACCAAAGTCTCACCCACCAAGCCCTTACGGCATAACACTCATAAAACAAGTTTTCTTATCATTGGAGACTTAGTAGTGAGACACATGGATGTCCCACTCAGTAGGGTGGATAAGCAGAAAGTCACGGTCAGCTACCTGCCCAGTGCCAGGATTGACCAAATCACGGATGCACTCAGGTCTCTCAACAGCAAGTATCATTATGACTGTCATAGTTCATGTTGGTGTGAATGACTTGATACATACCTCACTAGGCTATATGGAAAAAGACATGGTTGAGGTCAGAGTATGTGTCCCAGTCAGATATGTCCCTAGCCTTGAGCAGCATACTACCCTCACATAGAATGATGCCACAGTATAAACAAAAAATGATTGATTTCAATAATTGGATTAGTTTTTGGTGTCATTCCAAGGGGATCTAGTTCCTGTCTGTTTGGGAAGCCGTGGTCGACAAACCTTGCTGCTTTGCCAGAGATGGTTTGCACCTGGGATCCCTAGTCATTTGGCTGCTGGAAAAGGGACCTGATTCCCCATAGTGCCTTTTTTAGGCAAGGTCTCAAAAACAACATTATCAATGTGAAATTAACCAATCAGAACAAAATAAGGGTCATGCTGCTAAATGCTAGGAGCTTAAACCAAAAACTGCACTCCCTGGAAACACTTCTATCACTAGAAGATGTAGATGTCTGTGCGGTCGCAAAAACCTGGTTTAAGGCCTCAGACAGTACCCCAGCTCTGCAAGGTTACAATGCCTTCCATACCTTTAGACCGCAAAATGAACATATGAAAAACAAAGGAGGCGGTGTTTCAATCTATATTAGAGATAAATTCACCTTATGTCTAGTTAGACTGGACAACTCCATGGAGTTACTCCCGGTCCAGGTTACAGTGGCTAAGACCCCCATTCAAGTCTTAGCTAGTTATAGATCCCCCTCCATGTGTCATGACACCCATGAAGCCTACTTAACCAAACTGAAGGCAATCCAAATTTTACCGAACACACTGGTTATGGGGGATTTCAATTATCCCACCATCAACTAAGATACCTACTCTAGCCCAAACACACTAGCACAAACGTTTCTTGACTTTGTGAATTCAAATGCCATGGAGCAAATTGTCCATACCCCAACAAGAGGAACAAACATTCTAGATCTTGTCCTCACCAACATGTCAAACAGGTTCACTGTTGCATCTGTTGGACCCTTATTAGTTAAAACGTACCACAAATCAGTCATCTTCGAAATGACACTAACACCTGAACTCACAAAAGGTGAAATCAGACTAAAAAACTTCACAAAGCTAAACTGTACCCTCCTAGGTGAGGGTATAAATGCTTTCCAAGCCCCACCCCAAGATGAAATTGGTAACCATGCTGAAGCTTACACTAAAGCCCTGTGCAATCACTTGCCTAAGTGCATAAACTTGGCTGTACCAGACAGAATTAAAACCAGAGCCCCACCTAGAATCAAGCTGCCATGGTGGACTTCAAGCATCAAAAATCTCTACAATAAATGCAAAAAGTTGCTGTCCAAGAAATCAAAGACAAGGCCCCAACTGACTAGTAACTCTACAGTATTACACTGGGTTGAAATGGCTAGGCTTAAAATGACTTCCAGGTCAATAGCCTAGTAATCTCCTATGATCCTATAGAATTCTCAATATAGAAATGCAAAGGTAGAATTCTAAAATACATGATTATAAATATGAAATTCTAAACATAGAATTCTACAAATAAAATTTAAGCATGAAATTGTCCGGGTAGAATGCCAAGGTTACCTAACATCCAGGTAAAACAGGATACCTTGACAGGCTTAAGATCAGTCTGATGCTGTTGAAAATCCTGTTTGCTAAACAAGCAAAGTATCAATTGTTTTAGAACATCAACACACAGGCAATTAAATTAAGTAAGAATGTAAATAACAAAGTAACTTGCATGTATCAAGAAATAAATCAGATTATTAAAGAAGAAATTAAACAGATAAATAGATAGATATTATAACCCAAGACAGTAACCCTGCACATAAACTTTATTTGGTAAGATTCAGTAACCCTGTACATAAATCTTTACCTGTACATAGCTAAATGAAAGGAACTCTGATATATAAACTTTCACGGACAAATAGGTAAGAGACAGTAACCCCCATACATAAGCTTTCAACTGTATGTGGAAGCACCAACAATCGTTATGGTGAATTACTTGTGATACTGAGTTTCAGTGATGTAGAAATATAAAAGAAGAACTTTCTCAGAACCAAACCACAAACACCTCATTTTTATGGCTGTATCAATGGTCAGTTCAGCAAAACTGCTGCAATCATATTTCTTAAAGTATTAGCCAAAGAAAAAGAAAAATAAACAAAAATTTAAATTATATACAGGTTACTGCAAAACACAGAACTTTAACAGACAAGCTGGAAACCCTGTATTTACTGCTTTGCTGGTTAATCTTAGTGCAAGGTTAGAAAGTAAATCTACAAACATAAATACCAAATATGTTATTTTGTGGTGTTTGCCCCAAACAATCTGATACCCAAATACTAATGATTTACCCCTTTGCTAGGCATGAAAACCAAAAGAAATTATATACAGAGCACAAAAATCCAAGCTTAGTAGTTTATTTGGCTGGCAGTACAAGTCAAAAATCTTGTACAAATGTATGCAGTAGTATCTTCCCCTACCCTATACTGAAGCAACTTCCTGAATTTTTATTTTTGTAACTAATGCAAATATTTCCAGAGGGGATTCTATGGTAAAACAGAGCAAAACTAACACTGTATAACAACTCATGTTTGAATGCTTTTTCCCTACTCCCAGAATCCTTTGCATCCTAGAAAATGGTTTCTAGATGAAGGAGTGCCGCATTTTTCTTTCCCTATGCAGATTAGATTGTTCCTGCCAGTAGTGCATACCACACCTCTCAACCTCTTACAGCAAGAAATCTGGACAAAGCCACAAATCAATTGGGGGACAAAGGCCCAAAAATAGGGACACTTTAAATATTGCTCTTACAAACTTAGAAAGTTGTTGAATAACAGGCACTGCATTAGCATGAATGTTCTGAAGGATATGAAGGCTGAAATGTAAATGTCTGCCAGTCTTTTCTGATTTCATTTCTCAATGATTTGCCATTGTTTTTCCAGAAAACCAACATTTTGTGAGAAAAAAGACGAAAAATATGAGTAAAAGATCTGGACATTTTGTGAAAACCTGAACAGTTGAGAGGTATGGTGCATATTAATAAAACAAGAAAAAGTAAGCAAGTCATTTAAATGCAAATGTCAGCTGTTTTAAGTGCAGGAACTGGCGATAGTGATGTAGGTTCACAAAATACATGCTATCGAGGTTATGCAATACTGGAACATAAAAGGCAAATGTTTTAATTGCTAATTTGTGACATTCCTGGAAGAAACTTCTTTTAGTTGTTCTATATCATGATAAAAGACTAGTATAGGCAGTTGTGTTGTTCAGGTCTTGTGGTATATTTACTGCCTATGAACAGTATTTGATTGCATTGTAAGGCCCTGCTTTTGTTTAACTCATTTGTGTGGGATTTCACTGCTGTGGTTATCAGCTTAAATGAAATTAATTATCCTAGTCTCTGTACCATGAAATAATTCATTAGTGGGAGACTTTTATATGTACATCTACTGCTAAGACTGAAAAGAAAACCATTCACATTACTAATTACTAAGGTGCTGCAAGGTGTTTTGAGATTGTTGCTAGAAGACTGCACTTAAAAGATCATTTATATTAATAATTGCAATGTACTGCAAAGCATTTTAGTGAATATTGCTAGCAAGCTCCATCTATATAGGATTTTTGAGGTATTGTTTAAAATACTGCATGTTAAAGGATATGATGCTATGCTTGTAGATATACTTAAGTGAACTGTCATTTTGTATGCTGCTATCCTGGTTAAAGCATTTTTATTATGTCATTTCTCTCATTTGAACTACATATTAGCCTATAATTTACCCTACCTTAGCTATGCATTACAATGTTTCTTTAATCTTACATGTGTATTTCAATCCACTTACATCTGTTTAGTTTCAGTTATGCATTTCATTAGTTCGGAGTTCATATGTACTGCAGATAACATAAATATACACAACTCTTCCTTCTAACCATGAACACGTTATACAAGCATTTTATCTACTGCCCAAGGTGTTATCAGTCAATTAGTGGTGTGCTGGCAGGGATCTATTGTAGCTCTCTATACAAATTGATATTAATGCTATAATTAAATACCTCTGCTGCTGACTTTCTACTTGCCTCAGTTCTAAACAATCATCTGTCTTGTTTTATTGAGTAACACTGTTTTTAAAATAAGTGGTTTCTCCCACTAAGGACACTGAAATTCTCATACCCCTGGAGAAAGTCAGTCTGACCTTTAACACATTACAGCTGAGTGATGCCTCCAGGTGTTGCAGTTGCATCCTACTGAACCTTCTAGGTGTATTAATAATTCCAAAACCAAGCCACATACGAAGTATTAAAAGGTTTTATGTTAAAGCTTACACAATGGTGAATACAACTGAAGGGATATCTGATCTCTGTCTAGCGTGAGTAAAGCGATATTAATTATTGTTCATATAATATTTATTTATATGGCCATACATGTCCTGCTTTTCTATATATCTTAACATCCAAGTAGCATGGACAGAACTGCGTAGCCTCAGGTGAAAGCTCTCAGATGGATGAATAAACTGCTGCTGATAGTATGTGTGTAGCGGGAGTGGCTGCTGAAATATTGTAAGTTGTTTACAAAATATTACAAACTTAATAATCACTGTGTTTGCCATGAGTTATCAAATCCAGTTTAAGACATGGAAACTAAAGAATACTACAACTATAAAAATAGCTTGGGCTGAACAGATTGCCATTTACACTTCTTTACTAACACTTATGGTTCAAGAGATATGAACATTTGTTTGAAATATACGGACATCATTTTATTCTATTAGAAAGCTTAGGTTCCTCCCATTGGAAGTTACTATGCAAACTTCCAGAGCTCCACTGGGGAAAAGAGTGAAATTCTTAAAACAACAAAGAAACCCACAAAAAGAATGATTAGTGCTTTAATTTTCTACTTATTTAAAGATACTGCTTTACCCCATATGTATATGACTTTTTCTTTGTGTGTAATAATAAATGTAAAGTGCATGCTACTAGTGGATAGCCAATTTCCTTTAGCCAAAGAAAAAAACAAAGGTTAAAAATACGTACATATTACTGCAACACACTGAACTTTAGTAGACAAACTGAAAGCCTTCTATTTATTATTTTGCTGCTTAATCTTGGTGCAAGGCTAGCAAATAAACCTATAGACATGAGTACCAAATATAGTATATTATCACCTTTGCCTTGAACAATCTAACATCCAAATACTAATGATTTCCACCCTTGCTAGGCATGAAAACCAATAGAAATTAAATGCAGAGTACAAAAATCCAAGCTCAGTAGTTATCTGGCTGGCATTACAAGTCAACAATATTATATTAAAACAGCTTCCTGTTTATTTTTGTACCTTCTCCAACCATTTCCAGAGGGGGTTCTGACCCACTCTGTTCTGCCCTCACTATGCTCAGGCTCTACTTCATTCCCCTACCCTACCCCCAATTCTCACCTACATCACTATACCTACTCTTATACTTACATAACCACATCCAGTACTCTGCATTAACCAATACCTCCTGTAGCAATAGCTGACACCTCACAGCACCAGTGTAGACCTATACTCATCTTTTACTACCACTATCTTATACTTATACCCTAATCCATTTCACTCTTCACCAAGAGTCATAACATACAAAACAACTAATCTATTTCCCAAACTGTACTCCACACAAGAAGGTATTTCCAAAGCTATGAAGTACTTACCATATCTCATTGTCCATTCTAGAACACAACTTTCTTATGCAACCACCATAACTATTTTTATCCTACACACACACACACACACACACACACACACACACACACACACACACACACACACACACACACACACACACACACACACAAGCATCACAACCTTAGAATTCCATATACAGCCTCTAAATGTCTCTCCCACAAACTCTCAAGCACACTCTATTATCCTGTAATATCTCCCGAACTATTTTCACATTCACTACTAAATACACACCCTGTTAAACATATGCAATCCAGTAAGGCATCACAATCCACCCTCCTACATATACTGCAAAAGCCTAAATATTTCTACACATATCTGCTTATTACAACTACACTTATCCCAAGTACTGACATTCACCCCAACCCTGGCCCACACAATAATACACAACCAGAACCAACCCTTCCATCTCACAACAACACTTCTTTCCCATGCCACAAAATCATTGATTCATAGGTTCATAGACAATTACTAGGCTAATGGCCCTAGAGCTCTTACAAGTTTAGCCATAGTTATCCCAAGCTGCCCCAATTGTCAGTAATTAGGTGAGTGAAGTTCACAGAGGTAAGATTCTATGGTAATTAACACCAATTGCCTATATCCATGAGGGACATGGGTGCCACCCCAAAAGTGAATTTGTGGTCATGCATCCATTGATCTAGGTTGCATTTGAAGATGGTCTGGGGGGGGCTCTGTTTCACGTGAATTAGAAGCTTGTTCCAGAGAAGTGGAACTCACTGCAAGCTGTATCTATCTTGCCAGCATGATTTGTTCATGTCAGAGGCTAGACTGAGATCCCTGGAGCAAGTGACCCCCATGCAGTTTGATTTATGAATGTGAAGCATTTTCATCAGGGCTGGGTCAGGGGCTGCCCTGTAAGCCAGGCACAGATCAGCCCATAGTAGCCTGTAGGAATCAAAATACAGTGACAGGGCTTTCAGTCTTTCCATGTAGGACTTGTTTTGTGTACCCTGTATTTTCTTGGTGAGAAACCTCTGTGGGCTCTCCGGTTTTTGCAAATGTCTGTTGAGGTACATGCAAAAGGGAGCATTATACTCAGTTATTTGCCTGATTAGGGCAGAGTATAATGGAATTATAAAATCCTTAGATCTATATGTGATTCCTTTACTTATAAGATGCACCACATAGAAACATTTCTTTATTGCTGTGGATACATGGTGGACAAAGTTCAGGTTGCTATCAAACTGAGTACCCAGATCAAGTACCACTCGGTCTACACTTGGTGGAGGGGGGTCCTGTCTATAATGTACTTAGCAGGGATCTTAGCTTTTTCAAAGGGAATAACTATGCATTTTTTGTATTTAGCTTTAATCTGTGACTTTGGCCCCAATCATTTGTCTGCATTAACCCTTTCTACAGTATATTAACATCTTTGGGGGACTCAGTGATTGCTCCCAATATGCAATTGTCAGTGAACTTGGTCAGCCACAGGCTGCCTATGTTTGCCTGGATGCCTGAGAAATAAATTTGAGCAGTAAAGGGCCCAACACAGAACCCTGTGGTATACCACTGGTGAATGATCTTTTGGTAGAGGTGAAGTTACCCACTTTGAGAGTATGTGTCCTGTCAGTGAGCCAATTGGCTACCCATCTAATGATATAGGGATTAATGCCAAATTGGGAGAGTTTCTCCCAATTGGGTCATATGGCTTGGTTAGGTCAAGGTACACAGTACACACTGTGTTTCCCTTGTCCAGGGCCTTGCTGACTTTCTTGAAGAAGTCAACCAGGTTTAACAGGCACGATCCTTAACAAATTCGAATTGGGTTGGGTCCAGAGTTTGAAGATGACCTATGTCCTTGTTGACAAGATCCAAAATTATTCTTTCCATGGCCTTGCAGATGAGGCTAGTCAAGCTTATGAGTCCATAATTCCTAGGGTCAGTCTATGGTCCCCCTTTGTGCAGAGTGATTACTGTTGTGGTCCCCTATTCTGCTGCAACATAGCCAGTTAACAGGCTGTGGTTAAACAGAGATCCAAGTGGGTCTACTAGGCCACTGATCCTGTGTTTCTAGCCTTGGAGAGTGCAGAGACAAACTGCTTTCTTGACATAATAGGCTGAGGAATATTAGCAGGTACACTTTGAGGAATGACTGGTGGGGCCAGGGAGGTGAAGTTTGCTCCAGATCTGTCAGATAGCAGGTTGTCTTTTACCTCTGGTTGATTATGGGTGGTGCCATTCACAACCAGTTCAGCTCATGGCTCATAGCTGGGTATTCTCTTTTAGATTTTGGGGGTAGTTAAAACAATGCCTTGCGATTACCCTTAACTAGGGAGGCTATTTTTGCTTCATAATTAGCTTTGGAGAACTTAAGATCTTCAGTTTGTTTGTTTATGCTAGAGAGGGATTTCTTCCTCTGCTGAGCCAGTTCCCTCTTTTCTTGGACATTAGTTTCTTTCTCTTGTTGTATAGCCTGTTTATACTAGGAGTCTACCAGGGTGGCTTGATTTTTCGGCAAGCTGTGGTTTCAATCCTATAAAGTACAGCTGATTCTATACAACTACTTAAGTGGTTATACAAGACATTGGTGTACACATCTGCATAGGAGTCCATGTTATCTGTGCTCAAGGGGGGCTTTGAAATATCTTATACCATCACTTAGTAGGAGGTAATTTGTCTTGGAAAAAATCTTAAGTGTTTTTGAGCTTGATGGGGTATCTGGTCTTATAATTACATCGAATGAGACTGATTTATAGTCCAATCTTATCACGGAGGATATCACATGGGGGGGGGAGCAGTGCTCCCCCATGTTAGTGAGTACTATGTCCAGGACATTTGAGCCTCTTGTGGGAGTGCTGACTAGCTATTCCAGAGCATTTGCATTGACAAAGTCCAAGAACCTCTGAACCAGCATGTTTGCGGTTGTGTCTGTTTTCCAGTTGATGGAAAGATAATTAAAATCACCCATGAATAAGGTGTTTGGCTGTAAGGCAACTGTCTCCAGTAAGTGTAGGTATGTGGTATGCTTTTCCTGTTTCATGGTGGGGGACCTATAGCTAGCTATGGTGTGGTAGGGGGCTTTCCCTATAGTTAATTGGACATGGAGTAGCTTATGACAGTCTTACTGTTTGAACAGTCTTCAGGTGTATTTGTCCTTAATGAAGATGGAAACATCCTCCTCCTCCTCCTTTGGTTCTTTCATGCTTAGTTTGTGGTCTGAGCATATCTATTGCTTCTAAAACTAAACTTTCAAAGTATTTGCAACAAGACCAAACATCTCCACATATCCCTCTCACATTATAACCCTGACACAACTATTGCAACTGAAACCTGGCTAATGCCAGAAATAACTGATAATGAAATAATCCCCCTGGACACAACATAATCTAAGCAGACAGACTAGCAAAAGAGGAGGTGGAGTAACAATAATCTTTAAGAACACACTAGAACTAACTCAACAAACTCAAAATACTCCAAAATTTAAAAACACTGAAATTCTCATTACCCACCTCAAACTAGATAATAGCAAATCCATCTGCTTCGTAAGACTTTACATACCCCTATGAATTAATCTAGCTACAATTGAAGCAGCATAAATAGAGACAGTAATCAGGTTGTTTAAATATTGATTGGGAAAAAAAAACAATACTGCACCTGGGCTAAACTTATTTGGGTTCTCACAAGTAATAAACATTACTACCAGGACAACCCCACACACGCAAAAAACAAAACCAAATAAACAAGCCTGAAACTTAATGTAATTTCAACCCAGAACTCTTTACAATAACTTTAAAGCAATACAATTGGAACTGCCTAAAAATCTGACCACTAGATGAAACAGTTAATCACTCTAACCATATCTTCCTAACCACACTAAACAAACAGGACCTAAATCCATCCCAGTGCCCTGGCTAACAAAGACTACCAAGCAACTATAGAAAAAGAGATGATGCCTGGAAAACATATAAAAAAATAAAACTCAAACAACTCTACAACATTATTGGCATCTCAGAAATTTCACCAAACAAAACAAAACAAAACAAACCAAACAAACAAACAAAACAAGCCAGATACTTAGTGACACAAAAATATATTTTATTGACCTAAGAAACTCCCACAAAAATAACCACATACTTTTTGACAGTCACTAACATCACTGTTCAACCCTAGACAAATCTTTACCCCTTTCCTGACAATAACTGCTAGTCACTCAGGTAATACTGCAACTCCATTCAATACTCACTTTACAAACACTGTTCTGGCACTAACCAAGCAAAACTCCTCTGCACCCCTCACTATTCCACAACTCTATACCACCAACCAGATAATCTTTATACTTAATAGTGTCCCCACCTCAACAATAAAAATACCTACTAAGTGAAACCAGCCACCTTGGCTGCTAACGTGTTACCAGCTGACTTCTTAAATCTAGCAGCAGAGGCTATATCACTCCCTGTCTACATGCCAGTTAAGAGATCCATACAAGAGAACCACATCTCCAACATATGGAAATTCTCACACATTATACCTGACTCTAAAGGCAGAAATTTACAGACATTACCAACTACTTCCCAATGACAATTCTCCCACCCCTATCCAAGACATTAGAAAAATAGATTCAACACCCAGCTACTCAAATGCCTCACCACCCACAGCCTACTCTCCTGCATTCAACATGGCTTTTGACCTAACCACAGAACCAATACTGCCCTTCTACACTTCACAAATATAGTTAATCAGCTCTGAAACAGAAGAAGGTTAGCCTCAATAGTCCATCATGACCTGTCAAAAGCATTTGATAGAGTAGCACACCAAAACCTCCTCTTAGCTTCTCTAGATTTCAATGCCCCATCATTAACCTAGTTCCAGAGTTACTTATCCAATAGGAAACAAGCCATGTGATGGCAAAAACACTACTCTGATTTCCACCTACCAACAGTTGGTGTCCATCAGGGATCAATTCTAGGCCCCCTACTCTTCAATATCTTTATCAATAACTTCCAGTACACCACTTAACAAGCTACCCTGATACGATACGCAGATTATGCCACATTTATCTGCTCAGACCTAACACTAACCTCCCTACAGGACAACACCTAACAGGTCTTTCTAGTCATTGAATCCTGGCCAGATAGCTCAGATTTGCTCTTAAAGGCTAAAAAAAAAAACAACTGATTCTTTTCACCCCTGAAAGTTTTTCAGATCAAAAAACATCATTGCATATCCTATCTTCAAACAGAACTAAAACAGAACGTGTAAAACAAGCCAAGATCCTTGGAGTATTGACGATTGCCTCATGAATGACCAACAACTAGTACTACTAGCCATCATAAACACAAAGTGGAAACTAGGATCCCTCTACAGAGACAAAAAATTCCTTACTTATAACTCCAGGAAGTCCGTACTAGTACAAGCATACCTACTCCTATCCCTATTCTACGCCTGATTCATCTTTACAAACCTTAACACAGCCATCAAAAACAAACTAGAGATGGCCTATAACAAAATCACAAAATCTATAACTAATAACCCCTACAAAACCCACCACTGTGCGGCTCTAAAAAGTATTAACTAGCTAGAACTTACAAATTACCTCTGCTAGTCTCAACTGACCATGTCCAAATAAACTAATAAATGCTCTAAGAGAAATGCCCAGCTCTTAAAGGAATACTACAACCCCCATAGCACCAATCAAGTCTTGTGGTCCAACAACACAACTCTTCTATCCATCACAAGATCTAATAACAGCACAGATGGATTATTATTCTCTAAGCATGTTGGGAAAACCAGGAACCAAACCCCTGAAATAAGACAGATATATACAAAGATAAATACCTTTAAGATTTCACTGAAGAAACTCCTACATTTCTATATGCTTTCTATTCCACCTTACAACCTACTTCTTCTCTCCATAAATTTTTTTTTGTTTCAGGTAATTGCTGATACATCTATTTGTTTCATACATGCTATCTTCTTTCTATCCCACATCCTTTATATACAGTATCCTAATAGAATTATTATTTCTTTAAATATATCCTCCAATATTATTCCTGTGCTTACTGTATCTGTCTTGACATCTTCTTACTTAAAATCTCACTACATTAAGGCTGTTACTCTTAAATGCCAAGTCATTCTGTAATAAACTATCTCATGTTGCAATAACTCAAATGTATATGAATGTATTATGCTTTATTATATGTAATATGATATTATATAACTTAATATATTGTCTGTATTGTATTATATTTTCCTTTTATGTAATGTATTTTGTTCTCATTCTGTGGAGCTTTTCTCCCTGGGTCTCTACTGAAAATGGCAGAAACCCCAGCTGTAATTTCTCAGCAAACAACGAAAAAATAAACAAATAAATAGATAAATAATGTATATGCTTCATGGTGCCAACTTGTGTTACTAAGTATTTCAGTCTCAAAGCCAATGGCATAGAGGGATAAAGCCCTGTGACTTGAATTTGATTATCAGCTTTGTTGACTGATGGGGCAGCTGGAAGGGAGGGTGGGGAGTTATCATCCTGGGATGACTGGGCATATCATGGGCATCTCCTATGTTGATCCCTAGTGGAAACTGGGGATGGCACACTAGTAGGTGTGCCTAAAGAGGGGATGAGGTTGGACATATGACTGAGCTGCTGCTGAAGCAGGGCAATACACTGTACATCTTCACTGCACACCTGCCCAGGGGAGGCAGGGACCTCTTATTAACCCCCAGATGAATGCAAAGACATCTCAAGCTCCTAGATGCTTAAAGTCCATGAGCAGCTCCAGCAACAGCAGAATAGTCCTAGGACATGGAGACAGCTGGGAGACCCAGTGTGGACAAGACACCAGAGTGCTGGGGTGGTAGCAATGAAGGAAGGGAAGAGGAATCAGATAAAAAGTATTCTAATGTCAATGTTCTGAAGTTGCAGATACAGTGCCTGTTTAGTAAAGAGGATGTTCAACAACCTTGGAACTGTGTTAAGCCATTCAATGTATCCTGCTTTGATTAGAAGTTAGGAAACCAAGTTCCAAACATAGAATTATACAGGCAGAATGGTAAATGCTGAATCCTAAATACAAAATTCTGAATCCTAAATATAAAATTGTACATATAAAGCTCTGAAATAACAATAGCTAAACAAAAATAAAATCTACAGATTGAATTTCATGCACAGAATTCTACAGATACAATTTGAAACAAAGAATTGTACATATTAAATGTTAATCACAGATGTTGTATACAGTTCTAAACAAAGTGTTATACACACTGAAATGGGAACACAGAATTCTACAGACTGAATATTAAACACAAAATTGCATAGAAGGAATCTACAAATAAAGTTTTGAAATCAGAACTGTACAAAAAGTTTTGAAATCAGAAATGTACAAAAAAAAATTATAAGTTCTACAGGCAAACATCTAAACAAAGAAATCTATAGATAGAATCCTAAGAACAGAATTCTACAGTCTGAATTCCATTTACACAATTTTCTAGAGATATAATTTTAAACACAGAATTCTAGAGACAAAATCCTAAATGCAGAATTTTACAGACTGAGTTATAATCAAAGAATTCTTCTGATAGAGTTTGAATCACACAGTTCTATGGATGGGATTCTAATTACATCAATTTTCTGATCGAATTTCAAAATCAAAATTCTACAGATAGAATTCAAAACAGAATTTTATACATAAAAGTGTACAGAAAGAATTCAACAGGTGGACTACTTTTACAAATAAAAATCCTCAACACAAAGTTTTATTGACAGAAATGAAATCACAGAACCATACAAATACAGTTCTATAGCATACTACAGTTAGAATTCTACACATAAAATTCTTAATGCAGAATACTACAGCAAGACTTTTAATCACTGAATTGTAAACACAGGTTTCTACGGATAGAATGCCTCAGAAAAAAATTGTACAGGTGGAGTCTATACATAGAATGCTACAGACTGTATTCAACAGACAAGATTCTACAGAAATAAATATACAGACAGATAATAGACTATAGCTATCCTGCTCATATTCATTCTGTTATCACACTGTACTCAACCACCATCATGTCCATCACTACTATTACTATGATCTCCTAAGAATAATCACAACTTTCTAGACACCCAATATACCTCCTACTTCCACCTGTACAACCACCACACATAAAGCACATTTATCAACATACACGGACATCCACCCTAGCTGATTCACAGCTAATATCTCTGTGCTATCCAGAGTATAAATTCTACCTATCCAAAGACACCCCCATTATCACACCACCACCAGAAACTTTACCATTTTTAGGAAAAAAATCGATAAGTATAACCCAAATAATTTGCCAAAGCATTATATCCCAGGGCGATGATATACAACCCAATCCAGGCCTAACCCCCCCCCCCCAGCCCCAGCAAACCTAGCAAATCTCTCATGCTATCAATCATAAATCTCCAAAGCCTTAGAAACAAGATACCTGAACTCCAGACATGGATATCAAAAAACAACCCTGATATTATAGCAGCTACCAAAAGCTGGTTGAAATCATATGTAAAAGACACAGAATTTCTCCCTCCAGGCTACTCATGCTTAAGAGCTGATCAGCCCCACAAGAGAGGAGGGAGAGTAGCAATGTTTTTCCTTAGGAAATATACTTTAATTCCCGACTCTGAACCAACACCCAACTTCTCCACAGCCGAAGTACTAATCTCTATATTAAAACTTAAGAATCATAAAAAAATTTCATAATTGCTCTGTATATTCCTTCAGGAAACAACATACCAATATTAGAGAACATACTTGCCTGGACATACCAAAACATAGATAATGAAACCATCATCCTAGGTGATGTAAACATTGATTGGCTAGACATTGCCCAAAAGAAACCCTCAAAAAAATAAACCTTTACAACTTCTCCCAACTAATTCAAGACATCACCAGACCCCACAAAAATAACAACTGGGGCTCCACAATAGACTGGATATTAGTGTTCCACCCTAACAATATCACCACTGCAGGCATACTACCTAATACCATTAGCGACCACCACACAGCTTATATCCTATGCAAATCTACCCCAAACAGAGGCCAACACCAATACAAATCAACCAGAAATTTGACTAAGTTCCAACCATCCATATTTAATGAAGCCTTAGCTAAAGTAAATTGGGAACCCTTCAAATCCCTACCACTTAATGAAGCTGTCAAATTCTATAACTCAACATTCCTAGACATCCTAAATAGGCAAGCATCCACATACCAAAAATGAATAAAACATAACCATGCAAGCTGGCTCTCAAAATCTATCAAAGAAGTCATGTCCACAAAGGATAAAATCTGGAAATCATGGCAGAAAAACAAAGACCCCTCAACTCTACTACAATACAAGCAACTCTGTAACCAGGCAAAATGACTAATAGCCAGAGATAAAAAGCCCACTATCTTCACCTACAAAGCCAACATAAAGATAATCCCAAAAAATTCTGGTCCTCCTTTAACCAACTATTACACCTAGGCTCTCAAAGAAACCCATGCCCTGACCCAGACAACCCCCCACCAAACTTGACACCCTCTTCAATTACTACTTTAATGACACCATAGCTAACTTAAACACCACCTTTACTAGAGTTAACACCACCACCACCACCACCACCACCAAGACAGCTAATGACCAAATCATCCCAAAAAATAATCCTACCCTCGACTTTAACCTAAAATTCTCCCTCATACCCACCACCACAATAAAAAAAACTTTTACTTTAGCTAAAACCCTGTACTTTGGCCCCTGACAATCTACCCCCACACTTCCTGCAGCTAGCTACAAATTCTATAGCTTATCCCACCAGCATACTCATTAACAGATTAATTAAAGAATCCCTAGTCTGAGACATCAGGAAAAAAGCATTCATTCTCCTCTTACACAAAGGAGGAACCAACACAGACGCCACAAAGTTTCAGCCCATAGCAATTCTATCCCCTCTCTCTAAAATACTGGAAAAATGCATCCATGCCCAACTCCTCAACCACCGGCTTGAAAGCCAAATTCCATCACCCACTCAGCATGGTTTCAGACCAGGTCACAGCACCACTACTGCCCTCCTCTCCTTCCTTGATCCAGTTAACCAAGCAGGGGATTCTGGCAAAATAATCACTTCTTTTTTCCTAGACCTCTCCAAAGCTTTTGATACCATTTTCCATACCATCCTCCTCTCTAAACTATCCATCCTCCACATTTCCCTACCTATCCTACAATGGTTCAATAGCTATCTCTCCAATAGAAAGCAATCCACCAAATGGCAACAATCTTACTCTCCCTTCCTCAGTACTTCCACAGGGATACCCCCAAGGCTCCATACTTGGTTGTCTCTTATTTAACATCTTTATTAACAACTTTCACTCCACTCTCCCACAATGCTCAGTAAGCCAGTATGATGAAGACTCTACAATAATATGCACTACATATTCCAGCTTTGAACTCTAGCAAATCACCCAGAATGCCCTCCCCTCTACTCAATCTTGGATGCTTAACAATCATCTTCCCCTATGTCTGAAAAAAAAAAGTACTTTTTATCCCTAAGAAAACCACACCCCTAGATAAAAAATCTTCACTATACAAGCACAAGACAATATCACTATAGAAGTTGTCTCAAACACTAAACTAATAGGCATTATTATAGATGAAAACCTTAACTTTGACCTACACATAAACAATAACATCAAAAAAACACACCAAAAGCTTGGTATGCTCTACAGGCACCAACACTTTCTTAGCCTCTCTACTAGACAAACCCTTGCAGCCACCTTTTTATTACCCTCTATCCTTTATGGCACCCCTCTCATCTCTAATATCGAAAATTCTGCAAAATCCAAACTTGATATGTGCTACAACAGAATAGCCAAATTTGGCACCAAGGCCAAATGCTCATCCCACCACTGTAACTCACTGAAACGATTAGGCTGGCTGGAACTCCCCCACCATCTCTCATTCTGTCATTCATCCAAACTAATTACAATGCACAAAATATTCTACAGACCCACAAAATGTCCTGCTTTCTCAACACTACTTGCCCAATACCAACCCAGCAGGGAACTAAGATCTGAAAATCATCTACTTCTAAAAGTAGAAAAGCCTACCTTACCTGCTGGTCAATTCCTCTACTCCTTCCCCATTGCCAAACTATGAAACTAACTTCCACCTTCTATAAGAAAAACAGGCAGTACCACCACCTTCAAACAAATACTGAAAAATCATCTCAACTCTTCCTGGCTAAGTACCTGCTCTATAACCTAACCTCCTCCTTCTTCTTATATGATAACTAAACTCCTATGTGTTTTGCTACTGCTGACTGATGATATTTTTTCCATAATTATTGTCATCACTTGTTGATACTGGTAAAATAATGCTGATTAATATTTCTCTGTTTATACCTTTCTGATTAAATTCATCTGGCAACAAACAAAATTCCTGCTTTTATGTCTATATTTTGTATATATTACCTTAATCACTATGTGTAACACTGTATCTACTTTTGTGCCAATTAATGTTTAATATTTTCTGTATCTATGTTCTTGTCAGAGATTTTCTCCCCGACTTCTACTGAAAATGGGGGTCTATATCAGAAAATCGTAGTTTTAAAACTTCAAATGTTCTAATATCGACCCATTTTAATCGAAACGCTAAAAATAGTGAAGCTGCAGAACACCAAATTCTTTCCTAGGGAAAGAATTCAGTTGACCGGTTCTGTGGCTTTGCTGTTTTCAGTGCTGTGGTGGAGATTTATGGGTCGGGTTCAGGTAGGTGTGTGATTGTGTGGTTGTTAGGATTAGGATGTGGGCTAGGTGAGTTAGGGTTAGGGCGCAGATTAGGTGAATTAGGTTTAGGGGCGGGTTAAGTGAGTTAGGGTTAGGGCGCGGGTTAGGTGAGTGTGCGATAGGGACAGACCTTAGAGTTAGGGTTTGGATAAAGGTAAGTGGATAGATAGTAGTGTAGGTTAGTTGTAGTATTATAAGTGTATGTGTGTGTATTGATGTTTTTTAGGTGTGCTTGTATTGTGTGTATGTGTTTCGGAATAGCAAATTTTTTCCCAAGGAAAAAATTCGCTGTTCTGAATGTTCCATATTATGTGGTTTAGATATTTTAGGTTCGATGAAATAGTGTTCGCTATTTTCATCTTTCAATAACGTGATATAAATGCGAAAATAGGCTCTTTTAGCCCCAGTGGACTTTCCCGATAAACAAATGCAGTAAATAAAATAAATAAATAAGTCAATAAAAATTCTAAGGATGGAACTGTAGAGATATAATCCAAAATATCAAGAGGTAAATTTCTAAATTCAGAACTCTACAGATAAAATTCTGAACACAGATCTAAATAGATAGAATTCTAATCATACAATTCTACTTTACAGAGAGGAATATATAAATAGAATTCTAGAAATAGAATTCTAAACACAGAATTCTACAGAAAAAATCAAATAGAATGATAAATGTATGGATCCAAATACAGAGTTCTAAACACAGAAACATATTGATAGAATTATACGCAAAAGATTTTAAACATCGAATTCTATAGATAGGAGGCCAAATGGAGAATTCTATTCATAGACAGCTAGAGATACAATTCTAAATCCAAAAAATTCCGGGTAATGCTCTAAACAGAGTATTCTATACATAAAATTCAAAGCAAAGAAGTACACAGCTAGAATTCTAAACTCAGAATACAGCTATAGTTCTAAAGAATGAAAAATAAGCATATGATTCTTCATATAGAATTCCTCAGAAATAATTTTAAATATAGAATCTTACAGATAGACTTTTACACACAGAGTTCTTCACATAAAATTATACATACAGATAATGCACAGTTCTGTACATAGAATACTAAGCATACAATTCTGCTGGCAGCATGTTCAACACATAATTATATAGAATAGATTATGAATGGAAATATATAAACCAGAACTCTAATTATACAATATAAATTTACACAAATATAATTCTACAAATGGAGATCTACAGAAAAAATGTTAAATACAAAATTTTACAGATAGGGTTTCAGTGCTAGAATTTTAAAGGCATAATTATTTTCACATAATTCCAATCACAGTGTTCTAACAGGTGAAGTATATATGTAATGTCACTGAAGTAAAATTTTTAATAAAGATTGTTTTTCAGATGAAATTAGATAGAAGATACTATAGAAATGGTATACTAAACACAAAGCCATTAAGACAGAATTCTAAGCAAAGAATTATACATTTGGTTTTAAATGTGTAATTCTAATGCTAGAATTTTGCAGAAAGAATGCTATAGAAAGTATTCTAAATAAAGAATTATACTAATAGAATTCCAACCAGAAAGTTCTACAGTCAGAATTCTACACACACAAATTCTACAGGTAGAATTCTGCAAACAGAATTCTTAACCTAGAATTCTACATAATTTTTCAAATCACCAACTTCTAAATAAAGAATTCTGCAGATAGAATTTTTAATGGAGGGTTCTAGAGATACAATTTTATAATTATAATTCCTTGGATAGAATTTTACAGATATAGTTCTACAGATAGTATTCTTAACATAGGAGTCTACAAATTGAATTCTAAAGTCAAAATGCTTTGGGTAGAAATCAACTAATGACATTTCTCAGACAGACAGACAAACTTTTAAACAGAATTCTACAAGTATAATTATATAGATACAATTCCAAACACAGAATTCAACAACTTATATTACTAAATACAGAATTTTTTTCCAATAGAATTCTAAACACAGAACTGTGTGAATAAAATTAGAAGCAGAGATTGGAGAAAATAACAAAACTAGACTGACCAGTTTTGCCTTTAGGCATTTTTGAGAAGCATTATTGATACAATAAAAAGAGGACATTATGTACTTTTAAAATAGAACATTATATATTATTGCAAAAATCACATTTCTGTTTTGGCATTTAAAATCATATGCATCTAGATAAAATCTTAGACAACAATTTATTTATATGTGTTTTGTTAACTGGGTCAGCCCTACTGGGGCAGGTTCTTTTTTAGAGAGTTCTTAAGGGAGAAAGCATTCAGATTGGTAAGAGACCGACAACAGCAATATTACCATATACAAATTAAAATACACCAGATCTTGTACAAGACCATGCTATTTTTTTTATCAAAAATGTCTTTAATTTAAAGTTGTCACTGAGCTATGGGAGGGTGGAGTATTGTGGAGGAGGTAAATACTTTTAAACAGAAAATCTAGAAATGATCTCTCTCACTCTCACTCTCTCTCTCTCTCTCTCTCACTCTGCTTAAGAGCAAATAAGCTATTCTTTCCCTGCTTCCTACAAACATATAACACTGTAGAAGAAAGAGTGATGATGATTATGCATATAAGTATAATGAACAAGCAAAATATAGATACTAGAAGTGCCAACACAACTGACATACATGTTAAATGAACCCAGTGTATATCAGTATACAAAACATTGAAAGTAACAGCAATTGAAGTGCAAACAACAAGAAATATCAGTTCTATGTCCAATGTATTAATTTCATTTTTACACAGTTTAAAAGACATTGTTCATGTAGTATTCACCCACATGAACTCGGCTTTGGTGTAAATTTCCACACAGCAAAATATATGACTAAAATCAAAGTAAGTATTTGCTATCTTGCACAATAAAATTGGACTTTCCTGGTAAACAAATGTAAAATAAAATAAATCAAATAAATAAATAAATGTGCATCCAGACAAACAATTTCAGAAGACATACACATACCAACTTTCACTCTCTCCAGAGTAACAATCTGCAGTAAACTAAACCACCAATGGATATACCACATCACAGATCACAGCAAAAAATCACTTTATTTCAGTACTAACCCCAGTAGAAAGTGCCAACAAATATAACAACATCTAAGAAAATGAATCCACAAATTAATTTACAACTGTATCTTATGAGTGGTGCTTCATCCCCCAACCCCCGCAAAGTACATATACTAACTCCACTGTCACACATCCATGTCACAGGTCTAGTCACCATTGCAATACTGAAACTGTTTATACAGATGCTGACCATGGCAAACTTTGCTAAAGCTGTGCTTTTAACAGTGACATTTGCATTTCAAGCAATAAACTGAGCAATAATTAATAAATATATATATATATATATATATATATATATATATATATATATAAACAAGCCACTAAACTGTGAAATACCTAACAAATTACTTTATTATACCAAAAAGTAGCACTTTCATTTTATAAATGTTAATAGTTCTTTCTTGTCTGCAGTAAATCCACTGGGACATAAAATCATATCATGGAAATAAGCTTTATTGATTCAGAATATCATTGACAGCATTGAGATTACACATAACCCAAATATAACATGAAAGACTATAATAACTTAACACATGAGGCAAAATACTGGCCAGTTTAGATGGTACCTTCTGGACTATTCTTTCTGATCATAATTCATATTCTTAAATTGACAGCAGCATCAAGAAATTATCATTCACTGAGGGCTCACACCATTACATTTCATAACATTATCATACTCTGAGTAGTTTCTCATGATCTCATCTGTAGTTTTCCTTTACACAAACAATACTGGATTCATACCAAGAAAAACTATCACTTAGGTAATTATACATATGAAAAACCTAAGAATCTAATGACCTTGGAAAGAAAGAAAGAACCACTTGGATTCATCACAGAACTTGTAATAAAAGTAAGGACAAAATACAATAGCAGACTGTGTATGGTTTTAATGGTTTTGACTAGTCAAGCAATGTCCCATAAAATGTCTTTCTATGCAATATAACAGAGCCATGATCTCTTATCTAAACATATAATGTATAGCATAATGTTTTGCAGAACACAAATTCTTTCCAGCCTAATATGCTCAGATCTTTTTCTTAAAGAATCTATGTATATTCTCTGGTTCAGCTTGCTTCGAAATAATACCTGAAATAATTCTGCAAGAAAAATCAGTTTTGACACTTATATTTTTAATATTCCACCCTGTTAATACATGTAAAATCAGATTACGAAACGCACATGTCTTAACTGTCTTATACCTTTCAAAACCTATAAATGTGACACATTTGTACAATTATAAAGTTCATTAAAATATCATGTCCAACAAAACTAATTGTTTTTTCTCTAAAACCTATGCTTTTTAGCTCTGGTTTTGTGCTGTGAAATTCAATGAACTTTGGTACCATACAACTTCCAGTTTTAATTGCCACGCCATTCCTTTTTTATTTGACATATTCTCATATCTCCCCACATTCATGTATCACAGTACCACCTAATACAGAAAATAAAAGCTTACTACATTATAAGTTACTTAACTGTCTGTATGACACAAAACTATTTTGTTTTTATAGAATATAAATGATCCCTAAATCTCAGACATAACTTTCCCCAATTTTCCCACATAAAATGCAGAATAGTTTTAATACTTCGCAATATACACAATATTTTCAGAATTATAGTTGTAATAATTTTTCACTGTAAATATTTTACTAGTACTTACTTCTGCATAGTGGGCACCTCCTGGTACATACCTGCAATATTTACTGAATATCTTATTTATGGTATACATTCATTTGATCGCCCGGTGGATGGTCGATCGGAATATGTTTGAAAGCAGTGCGGCAAAACCTCAGAAATGCGATCTCAATTGTTGTGAATTGCAAAACACCCCCCCCTTTTGACCCATGGTAGCGCTTGTTTAGGTGGTAGAGTGGTCGGAAATGTCGCATTTGGTGTTTTGTACGACATTCCGACCAATCGGCAAGGAGAAATTCTGTAATAACACTCGGTGTTATACCCGATCGAGCAATGTTAGCGCAATCAAATGAATGTATTCCCTTATTTATATGTGCCGACTTTCCTTCGATTTTTATCTACTCTTTTCTTTTCCTCTCACTCAAATTCCAACATGTTCTTACAGTTTCTTTTCTTCCTATCCTAAGCTTCTCCCATACCAAATCCCACAACAATGGATTTGCCTTGAAACTTTTCCATTTACCATTTATAATGTTCTTAATGGAATTATTATTTAACAAATAGTGCAAGATCACCCTGCAGCTTTCTGTCAAAACCTTCTCTCGGTTTCTATTTTGATTGCTTCATTTTTCAATTTCCAGCTACTACCTTTCCCACTTTCTCTATTACCTTAATGTGGTATTCCCTTTTTTCCATACATGCTCTTATACCTCCCCCACTTTATTTCAAAATATCTTCATCTGCTCTTCTAGAGAATCTGGCTAAGGTACTTTTAATTATGTTACTTTTAACCAACTGGGATGTACACTGCCATAATGGAGAAGATTGTTGCTTGATATTTCCTTTCTCTATAATTTTCACTTTCCCTTCTTTCTACTCTTTCTCTACATTGAAAACTCTTATACTGCTTTGATTCATATATATATATATAGCATCTATGTCATTTAATTGAAAACCACTAACACTGACGCAAACTTCTTTTAATCCCAACCCATCGAAAAACATATTAAATAACCTTAAAATTCCAATCTCCTACCTACAAATATCCTGGCCCACCCAATTTGCATAACCCTCTCAAAATATGATTTTATTAAACCTCAGGAGCATCCCAGAACTGTGGCTCTAACCATAAAACTCCCCTCTCACTCCTTAAACCTAAACTACCTGATTGCTCCCTAATGGAGATACTTCAGAGGTTTCTAACAAAGAAGATGAAGGGACTCCAACATGTGCCTTACACAGACAGACTAAAGTCCCTGTCACTATACTCTGTATCATATAGACTAGTTAGGGGAGACTTATGCCTGGCTTACAGAGCAATCTCAGACACAAACCTAATGAACTAGCTGCATATCCATAAAGCAAACGGGACTAGAGCTACCCATTCCAGGGACCTAAATAATGCCTGAGACTTAAATAGGACATGCTGGAGGGACAGATTTGTCTCCCAGTAACTGCTGCATCTTGGGAATAGGCTATCAATTCACATGAAACAGAGCACCTCTATGACACTGTTCAAGAGGAACCTGGACAAGTGGATGGGGAACCATAAATTCTTACTGAGGATAGTGACCATAGCCCTCCTGGACATGGGTAGTCATTACTAATGCAGTCCTGGGTACTGGCTAGCATATCTATGGTATTACATTGGGATGAAATGGCTAGGCTTGAAATAACCTCTGGGTCAACAGCCTAGTACAGTGGTTCCGAAACTTTGCAAGCTGGAGAACCCCTTTTATAAAGGAAAACATATTGATGGACGCCTATCGGCGGTGGTACACATACATTACATTTGGATCAACTCCCAGACCCTCCAATCATCCCCCCCACCACCACCATGCAGCCATTTTAGTGTCCCATTACTTGGCTAATTTTCCCCAGTTGCCATAAACACTGTTCAAAATTCTCAGTGTGCATACTGTTTTCTGCTTTACTTCTACAATTATTACAGATGTTTGGAGTTAATTTAAAACTTGTATTTCAAATTTTATAGCACAAACACTGATGGACATTTGCTAAAGCTAAACAGACATTTGCTAAATCTAAACAAAGCAATATAGTCTCAATGAAAACAGACTTAACATTACAACTTCTCTGCCTTTGAGACTCACATTCATTGAAACAGCATTGAAACCCACATTCAAAGAAAATGCATCTGGCCAGTGGCGGATTAAGTTTACCTTTGGGCTGTTTTCAAAGCATAGGTCCCATGCGAACATTTTTAGGAGCATGCAAAAGTTCTTTGATTCACCTTCCTGATTGTATAATTACATTTTAATACGCAACAATTAAATTATATCCCTTGTATAATACAGCACCACTTGGTAATACATGTTTTAAATGTATAGTTCTGCATATTTTTCCAGTAAGCAGTGAAAAAACATATGAACCAATAATGACAAAACCAAATTGAGAACATTTCAACCATAAAGGGCCACTCAAACTTCTGTCATTAATCCACCAATATCAGTCAATATGCACAATCTCTGCAGAAGTAAGCCATCTGAATAATTCCACCTTAAAAGAGATCTGTAACTAATGAAAAGGTTGCTGCTAGCAAACAACTTTATTTCAGTGTTTCATCTACAATGTCAATGCCTGCTGCCCCTGAAGAATAAATTGCCTTCTTAAAAAAATGGTAAGCTGGTAATATTGCATGAATGGCAAACTGAAAACAGGTTCATAGTTACTAGGCATCTCATCCAAAAGAGGACGTATTCAGGACTTCAGTACCCACCCCCTAAAAATGCAAAACAGTATCAACAATCCATTAATATGTTGCTGGAGTAGAGCCCACAGCCTTCTGCATTAAAATGCAAGTATACTACCTGCTGTGCTATTAACACAGCTGTAAAAGGCTACACCACAATAGTGATAAAATTTGCTAACTAGCTAAACAAATCTGTTGCACATTGTAAACAGACTTAGCATGAGCAGCAGTAAATTTCTCTTCCCTTGAAGCTCACAATTCCTTGAAAATGCACTTGAAACTAAATTTCTTGAAAAATGCACCTGCCATAATGGGGGGGGGGAGCCAAAACTTAGGACACATTTTAATATTTGGTCTTGTAAACTTAGAAAGTTAATAGTACAACAAGTTTTGCATTAGTACAAATTTTCTGAAGGCTATGAAGTCTGATGTTCAATGTCTGCCATTATTTTCTGACTTCAGTCATCAATAATTTGCCAGGGATTTTCCAGAAAAACATAATTTTATTAGAAACAGACTGAAAATACAAGGCAAAAATATGGACATTCTTCAAAAACCTGGACAGCTGAAAGATATGCTGCCTACCTCTTACACATACGTCTTTCCCTCTTACACACACACACACACACACACACACACACACACACACACACACACACACACACACACACACACTACCTCTCAACCTCTTCAGTGCAAGAAATATAGACAAAACCGTGTCATAATGTGGGGAACAGGGCCAAAGCTAAGGATACATTTTAAATATTGCTCTTATAAACTTAGAAAGTTGATAGAACAACAAGTTTTGAATTAATACGAATTTTCTAAAACGTATGAAATCTAAAGCTCAAATGTCTGCCATTATTTTCTTCAGTCCTCAATGATTTGCCAGAGAAACCCCATTTTAAGTGAAAGAGACCTATTAAGGCAAAAATCTGGCACACTCTGCGAATATCCGATCAACTGACAGCTGCACTCAGGCACTGCTTCTTCTTAAAGCCTTGATAAAAAAAAACCCCTTCAAATTCTGTCAACAAGATCGTCCGGATCGATCATCAGCTCTGCATTAATTTCTATTTGCTGGCATAAGGGAGAGAGCAGACCCATACCCATACAGCGACCAACATAAATATGGGACCTGTCTTACGTGGAGGGAACAGAACAGTTGTTTAAATTTCCCTCCAAGTTCTGACTGCCCAGCAGAAAACACACGGCAGGTGAGCAGCTGCTCAGAATCAGGCGGAAACATGGAAGTCGTTCCTTTGTCTCCACTAAAAACTAAGGGCAAGCAGCTGCTTAGCCACTGCTCAGCTGCAAACAGGGAAGTTTCTTTCTTGTTTTTTTTTTTTTTTTTAAATAAATTGTGGATGAGCGATACAACTTTTCTTTCTCCATTTACAGGGTCGGGTCATGGATGATGCCCGAAAGCCAGGTGGGTGCGGGCTTGTAGACCCCTTGAGTTTATCGTACAGACCCCCAGGGGTCCGCAGACCCCAGTTTTGGAATCACTGGCCTAGTAAATACCAATGATCCTATGATCCTAAACTCCTATGATCATGTAATCCTAAGAAACCTAAACTCCCCGATTGCTCCCTAATGCTAAGAGCCCCCTACTACTTCCTAAATTTAAACTCCCAAATAATCCCTTACCCTAAGACTTCTCTCCTACTTCCTAAGCTTAAACTCTCAGATTGCTTCCTAACTCAAAGACTTCCCTCCCATTCAGCACCCCTAAACTTCCTGATCACTCCCTGACCTTAAACCTCCCCCACTCCCTAAACCTAAACTTGCCAATATTTACCTTACCCACAGTCTAAACTTCCCAATCACTGCTTAACCCTAACTCTTGCATTCCATTCCCTACACCTAACACTTTCTTCTCCTAAAC
>NC_056737.1:1039657249-1039799749 GCF_019279795.1 Protopterus annectens
GAACTAAAGGCACAGACACAAGTTTCTAGTTTAGCACACGGGGTTATTCCATGAGCTGACAGCTATCATGGCATGGTTATTTGTTTGATTAAAGGCACAGACACAGGTTTCTAGTTTAGCACACGGGGTTATTCCATGAGCTGACAGCTATCATGGCATGGTTATTTGTTTGATTAAAGGCACAGACACAGGTTTCTAGTTTAGCACACGGGGTTATTCCATGAGCTGACAGCTATCATGGCATGGTTATTTGTTTGATTAAAGGCACAGACACAGGTTTCTAGTTTAGCACACGGGGTTATTCCATGAGCTGACCGCTATCATGGCATGGTTATTTGTCTGATTATCTCAATTGCCACTTGCACACTGTATGACTATGCAAGTGAACTAACCAGGCAATACACTTGGTTTGCTCTTAAAAAAGCACTTTGTCCAACGGATTTGCATGATGAACAACTAGATGAAACAGAAAATTGTTTTCCCTAAATGAATCTGTGCTTTCTTTTGGACACCTTGAAATAAGATTCAGTTTGTGGAGCAGGAACAATGGAGATGGTAGGAAAATGTTTCTGTGGAGTTTTTCATTTTATTGTTTTACCCTTTGGACTTCACAAGGCTCCTTGTACTTTTCAACAACAAAGAGCTTTAAATAACTTTTTGCTGAGATCTATTCCATTTTTCTAGAAAGATGGTCATTCTAGCAAAAGTAATGAACTAATGGACTATCTGTAAAAATGTAATATTATTATTATTATTATTATTACACGTGTTTGTAAAATGCTGGCCAATTACTCTTAACCTAACATAGCTGTTACCTCTTTACCTAGCATAGTTGCAACTTATAATTTTAGTATCCAAAAGAAAACAACTCTGCATCTGATCTGTATGGGAAACACAATTAGGTAGAAAGGCAGTGTTTTTAACACTTATCAGACTGCAATGTCTTTTGCAGGCTACAAAAGTGACATTAATAAAAACTTAAAGGTAACAGTCCAGCTGTTTATCCTTGTCATTTATCAGTTCCAAGTGCAGGTACATGAAATGTTATGCAATGATTTATTTTGGTAGAGGCAGTCCATGTATTTGACCTTATAATACAAAAATGTCCAGATAAAGTCAGTTTTAATAAGCATGCCCTGTGTTTCCAGAGAATCCATTTCTGGGCCTTGTTTTTGTGGAAGAGATAACACATTATGCAATACTGAGATTAATCTTTGGAACAACCATGTGTATGTTCTGAGGTTGTGTATTGAATATTATTGTCTGTAATAATGACTACAAGAGACCAAGATGAGTTGTTGGTGTTGTATAGCTACCCATAGCATATAAAATATTAAGAGTCATATTCTATGTCTACAAGGAAATCCTTTTGTGAGTCAACATCTTGTACAGTTTGTAAGCTGCCTGATCCACAGCTTATAAAATATTAAGGATTGTTTTCTGTATTTCCAGGAAAATCCAACTGTAGCTCCTACTTGTTTTAGTAGCTGCTCATTGCCACAAGGAAGTCATATTATTAAAATATTTCTTTTAATTGTCAAGAAGGTTTTACTGATACTTGTGAGCATCAATTTTTTTCACAGGTACCTGTCAAAAAAGCATCTTCTCAGACTCTGACAAAACCCTTTTGAACACATAAATCTTGCATACCTGCCTGCATTTTAAGTTATGCTGTAAAACATAATCTACTGTCTGTTCGTGAGAAAATCCATTTCTAAACACAATTCTATTATTGTAACCCACAGAATAGTAAGTATTATTAAAAATCATTTTCCATTACTGCAAGAGATCAATTTCTGAACATAAGCTCTATGAGTGCTTGCAGTTTAAAATGTTACAAACAGATATACAGACAATTGGACAGATGGATTGTTAGCCACCTAGCTATCTAGATAGACAGACAGATAGATAGATAGATAGATAGATAGATAGATAGATAGATAGATAGATAGATAGATAGATAGATAGGTTCTTAGGTAAGTACTAGGCAATAAATGTGTAGAAAATTACAAGCCAAGTGAAAAACCCATATTTAAAAAAATAAATAAATAAAATAAACTGTGGAAGGTTTTACAGTTGCCTATTCCATTATCTGGGTTTTTCTTAACGGTGGCATGGAAGCTACTCTGCTTGATGTGTATTGTGTCTAGAGGTGGGAAATACATTGCGATATGAATCTATCATGCCAACATGTCTTATTTACCTATTTATGAGGAATTAGATACTTTAACAAGATATTTGAGGTACCATTTGTTCTATGAAGGATTAGCAGGTAAAAAGGGTTGCATCATTCATGGCACAAAAGGCTAGAAACAGAGGGTGAGTGCAGAAACAGGGCTGCTGACAGTCTGTCCTGATAAGTGAGTTTTTTGAGGCCATTGATCTTTGTAGTTATGAAATTCAAAGGTCTGTCAAGTTGAGTGATATAGTTAGATAAATGCATGCCAAAAGGTGCATTATATTTAATAATGGGTATGAGATATAAGTAAAGGGGAATTAAGACTTCTTTGGATCTACAGGAAATGCCTTTGGAAATTAGATGAACAATGTACAAGACTTTCCAAACTTGTTTGGTGACATGATGGTCAAACAATAATGAATTATTATCATGAAGGCTTGTATCCTTTACAACAGTGTCTGATTGGAGGCAAGACACACCTGTATGGTGTGTGAAAATGTTTTGTTTATCAACATAAACTACACTACATTTTTTCACATTTAATTTGACACCACTCCCCTTGTATCAATTGTTAACTCAGTCTAACTCATGTTGAAACGATTGTGAGCCACTGAAAGATTGAATAACAACACCCAATTTATAGTTCGCAAACTTAGATAGCAATAGGTAAGGGCATGTTGGCCTGAAAGTCTGAAAAATAGATGCTACATAAGAGAAAGCCCAACACTGAGTCCTGTGGCATTTCACTGATAACATTTTGCTGTCAAAAGTGGCATTTGCCACTCTAACCACTCTAACTACATGGGCTCAGTCAATCAGTTAGCTATACACTACAAAACATAAGGATTTTTATTCAGATTTACAATTCTTTCCATAATGTCTTAACAAGTGAAAAGTGTCAAAGGCCTTTGCTTGGTTCAGATATGCAGAATGTACTATTAACTGCTATCAACTGCTTTGGTGACTTTTTCAAAGAAATTAATGAAGTTAAATAGACCAGACCTTCCTTTGAAAAAGCCAAGTTGATGAGGATCCAGGGTTAAGAGATTTTCAATGTCCATATTACTGACATCTGATGTAACATGTTCCATAGCTTTCCATCTATGTTACCAGGGTCCATAGCTGAGTTACCTTTGAGTAACAGCACTACAATGGCTGTTTTACAAGCTTCGATAATATAACCATTGGAGAGGCTTAGATAAAAGAAGTTAAGCAGATGTTCTGATAGTCCATATTTGGCACTGATAATCAGGCAACCTGGCATATTACTAGGCCCGTAGATAAGGTGTGCTTCACTTTTGAGAAATCTGACAGAACTTATAAAATAGTAATTAAATGGAATGGCCAGGACTGTGAAATCTGTGAAATATCTATAACTGTGAATGGAGTAAAATTTGCACTAAATTTGTCAACTAGGATATTAGCTCTTTGTTTTGTAATAATTATTCTTAATTATCCTAATATTTCTTTTAAACTCTTTACAAGTTTGCTTAAGTGTGTTCTTAAGGTAGGTGGAATGAGGCTTTTTATGAGCATTAAGCGATTTATTTTTCTCGTTATATAATTTATTTATACCAGTATTCCCCCGCATGGGTTTGTTTTTAAGTTTCTAATTTTATTTGGTGCAGATAACAAATGCCGTATGAGTACAACAACTTAAGTGGGAGCAGAAGTCAGTGGCATAGACAGCAGATTTAGTAAAAGGATCTTACAGAGGAGGATTACAGCAGGATTTATTTAAGTCATCAAGTAAATGAAAAAAGTTTGTTTTTAAGGAATCCCTAAACACAGAGCTATTTACAATGGAAATATCACCAGTTTTACTGGAAAAGGTCACTAATTTATAATGTGCTTCAACAAGACAGGATGATACCTACTAATATTGTAAAAAGTAGCTGTATTTTTGAGAACTAAATCAATGATATTGGGACTCGTCATAGTAGGTTGGTTAACTATTTGTAAAACAGAATTAGTATTTATAATGAGGAGGAAGTGTTGGGCATGCTGACCATTGGCAGTGTAGGTCAGCCAGTTTATTGACAGATAGCTGGATTCCCAAAGTAAAAAGGTACTGAGTTTACTGGGGATTTAAGGTAAAATTATAAAATTACTATGATGCTCAGAAGGGGACGGTGTTCTGTAGCTAGCTATGAAGTGGTAATTAACCTTGTTTATGGTGAGTTGGACATCTGGGAGTTCAGATGTGGTGTCCTAAAAAATCTGTTGTAAGTTGATGATATTCTTGACAAATACCGATACTCTCCCATATTGCTCAGTAGGTCTGAAGACATGATAGGCACTATACCCAGGTATAGAGGATATACATTCTTTTACTTGAAAGGCATCTGTACGATCGCACTATTGTGCACCTTTACATCTCAAAAATCAACATGTCTCGAAAACAAAATATCAAAAATGGTAATCTGGAAAACCAGATTCGAACATTTTCAAACTCCAAACATCTCCAAACATCATTATGCAGGGGGCAATCCCCCCTGCACCCCCCCATGTAGGGGGCTGCACCCCCAACCCCCCTACTTTAATATACAGACTCCAAGATCGCACTACAGTGAGGGGAAAGGGTAAATTTCCTAACCCCTGCTATAATGTGATCTGCACCTGTAATGCTGAATTCAAATGAGCGAATGCCAATGTGCATTTGCTCATTGGAATTCGCAACATTGTCACTCGACATTTCAGAAATCTGGTGGTTGTACTTTCGCACTTTGATGCATAGTACAACCTCCTTTCAAATAAATGTAGGTATACCGGTATACAGGACTGCTTTCATTGTTTTGAAACAATGCCTCTGTAAGTAGCATACCCGAGTGTGTTTAAATTGCAGGAGAGCCTTAAGTCTGGGCAGATTTTTTAGGACTCCTGGAATTGAGTAGAGCCCTGTTAATGTGCTTCAGATTTGGACTTACTAGACTGGAATGTCTAGCACATAGACTATGCCTAAAAGGCATCAATGAATGGTAAAAGCTTTGACCAGAATGTAAAAGCCTTGGTAATAAAGATGCAGACCATCCCAAGATAACATTTAGTGGATCCCCCTAGAATGACACCAGCTACATAGCCAATTATTAAAGTTAATTATCTTGTCTTTCAATCTCTATATCATTCTGGGTGATGATAAAATACCACTCAAGACCAGTATCTTTCCTGCCTCAGACACATGCATAGCAGGCTCAATTATATCCTTGTCCATGGTCCTCTGAGTAGAGCATCCAAGGTCATTCACACCCACATGCACCACTATCAGCTCATAATCATATTTGTCAGGGCAGATGGATCTAAGAGCCCTTGTTACATCCCAGAAAGTTTTAAGCAGTCTGGTGATACCGGTGCCTGTATGCCTGACGATAGTCGCCTCTTACCAAAACATTACTGTGGTTTGATACAGTGTCAGTGGGCTACAAAGGCTGGGAGTCTTCACGCGTGTGATGTGCATACTGGCTATGGCTGTGAAGGGTGAATATGGATCTGTTGCTGTTTGAACTAATATCTTTGGTCTCTTAGATGGATAGGCAGATAGACAGACATAAACAGTGTATTATCTTGTTTTTTGTCTGAGACAGAATCATTTTGTGATGACAGGTTTGCATAGCTTCTTCACAGTGTAAAACAAATTAAAGAGTCATATGCAATTTATCATTGATTAAATCCTTGACCTGGTTTGCTTGCCACAGGCCAAACATCTCTGAGCTTTATTTAAGGTCTGGGAGAGGCTCGCTTGGCCTAGTCCAATGTTTCTCAAATTCTGAATGCAGTCTCCCTGGTGAAGTCAGCTTCCATGCAGAGGACTGGGCCTGTTTCCAGGGATGGCCAATCAAGTTCAAAATGCTGTACATTTAAAACCTCAACTATTTGATGTTGGATGAGACTAAATGCAGAGGAAAAATTTCAATGTTTATAGATTTTTGATTTCAAATCAGTAGCAAAAGGAGAATGTAATAAGCCATTTCTTGGCTGTGTCAAGTTTGAGTGTATGTGCATGTTTGCGCATGTGTATGTATGTGTCAGAGCAAGCATGCACTTGCTTGCACGTGTGTGTGTGTGTGTGTGTGTGTGTGTGTGTCTGTATGTGTGAGCATGCATGCACTTGCTCGCATGTGTGTGTGTGTGTGTGTGTGTGTGTGTGTGTGTGTGTGTGTGTGTGTGTGTGTGTGTGTGTGTGTTTATGCGTGGGATTATGAATGCACTTGCTTGCACGTGTATGTTTGTGTGTGTGTGTGTGTGTGTGTGTGTGTGTGTGTGTGTGTGTGTGTATGCATGAGTGTGTGTGTGTGTGTGTGGGCGCATGCATGCACTTGCTCGCACGTGTGTGCGTGTGTGTGTTTGTGTGTGTGTGTGTGTGTGTGTTCGTGTTTATGTGTGGGAACATGCATACACTTGCTCGTGTTGGCATCATATCCCAGATACACATACTGTCCAGATTGTGTTGGTATCATATCCCAGATATACATATTGTCCAGCTCGTGTTGGTATCATATCCCAGATACACATACTGTCCAGCTCATGTTAGTATCATATCCCAGATACACATACTGTCCTGCTCATGTTGGTATCATATCCCAGATACACATACTGTCCAGCTCGTGTTGGGATCATATCCCAGATACAGGAGCACTTTACATGCTCGAATTACTGAAAGCTCGAATTGCATATGATCGAGGCCATATAATCAAGCTTTCAGTAACTCAAATATGTAAAGTGTTAAAAAATAACACTTTACTTACCTTAAAACATTAATTACACACAGAGGCAAGGACGCCTGTACACTCTGTGTGTAAGTAATGTTTTCATTGTTTTTGCGATGTTGACAGGAAACGGGAAATCTCCCATTTTGCGCTTCTGTATACAGCACAAAATTGTTGGTGGGGGGCAGGGGGATGAAGCCCTACTGCAAAAGCGATGTTTGACTTTTTTTGTTTTTTTTTTACATTTCATTTTTAGGAGTTTGAGTTTCCGAAAACTGAACTTATGTTCTCAACAATATGAAGTTCGGGTTTTTGGGAATTCGAGCTTTTAAAGTGAATCCCCCAGACACACATACTGTCCAGCTCATGTTGGTATCGTATCCCAGATACACATACTGTCCAGCTCGTGTTGGTATCATATCCCAGATGCACATAATGTCCTGCTCGATGTTGGTATCATATCAAAGATACACATACTGTCCAGCTCGTGTTGGTATCATATCCCAGATACACATACTGTCCACCTCGTGTTGGTATCATATCCCAGATACACATACTGTCCACCTCGTGTTGGTATCATATCCCAGATACACATACTGTCCAGCACGTGTTGGTATCATATCCCAGATACACGTACTGTGCAGCTCATGTTGGTATCATATCCCAGATGCACATATTGTCCAGCTCGTGTTGGTATCATATCCCAGATACACGTACTGTGCAGCTCATGTTGGTATCATATCCCAGATACACATACTATCCAGCTCGTGTTGGTATCACATCCTAGATACACATACAGTCCAGCTCATGTTGTATCATATCCCAAATACACATACTGTCCAGCTCGTGTTGGTATCATATCCCAGATGCACATACTGTCCAGCTCGTGTTGGGATCATATCCCAGATACACATACTGTCCAGCTCGTGTTGGTATCATATCCCAGATAAACATACTGTTCAGCTCGTGTTGGTATCATATCCCAGATACACATACTGTCCACCTCGTGTTGGTATCATATCCAAGATACACATACAGTCCAGCTCATGTTGTATCATATCCCAGATACACATACTGTCCAGCTCGTGTTGGTATCATATCCAAGATACACATACAGTCCAGCTCATGTTGTATCATATCCCAAATACACATACTGTCCAGCTTGTGTTGGTATTATTATCCCAGATATACTTGCTGTCCAACTCGTGTTGGTATCATATCCCAGATACGCATACTGTCCAGCTTGTGTTGGTATCATATCCCAGATACACATACTGTCCAGCTTGTTTTGGTATCATATCCCAGATACACATACTGTCCAGCTCGTGTTGGTATCATATCCAAGATACACATACAGTCCAGCTCATGTTGTATCATATCCCAAATACACATACTGTCCAGCTTGTGTTGGTATTATTATCCCAGATATACTTGATGTCCAACTCGTGTTGGTATCATATCCCAGATACGCATACTGTCCAGCTTGTGTTGGTATCATATCCCAGATACACATACTGTCCAGCTTGTTTTGGTATCATATCTCAGATACACATACTGTCCATCTGATGTAGGTATCATATCCCAGATACACATACTGTCCAGCTTGAGTTGGTATCATATCCAGGATACACATACTGTCCAGCTCGAGGTTGGGATCATATCCCAGATACACATACTGTCCAGCCCGTGTTGGTATCATAATCCAGGTACACATACTGCCCAGCTCGTGTTGGTATCATATCCTAGATACACATACTGTCCAGCTCATGTTAGTATCATATCCTAGATACACATACTGTCCAGCTTGTGTTGGTATCATATCCCAGATACACATACTGTCTAGCTCGTGTTGGTATCATATCCCAGATACACATACTGTCCAGCTCGTGTTGGTATCAAATCCCAGATACACATACTGTCCAGCTCATATTGGTATCATATCCCAGATACACATACTGTCCAGCTCGTTTTGGGATCATATCCCAGATACACATATTGTCCAGCTCATGTTGGTATCATATCCCAGATACACATACTGTCCACTCGTGTTGGTATCATATCCCAGTTACACATACTGTCCAGCTCGTGTTGGTATCATACCCCAGATACACACACTGTCCAATTCGTGTTGGTATCATATCCCAGATACACATACTGTCCAGCTTGTGTTGGTATTATATCCCAGATGCACATACTGTGCAGCTCGGTGTTGGTTTCATATCCCAGATGCACATACTGTCCAGCTCGTGTTGGTATCATATCCCAGATACACATACTGTCCAGCTTGTGCTGGTATCATATCCCAGATACACATACTGTCCAGCTTGTGCTGGTATCATATCCCAGATACACATACTGTCCAGCTCGTGTTGATATCATATTCCAGATACACATACTGTCCAGCTCGAGGTTGAGATCATATCCCAGACACACGTATTGTCCAGAACAAGACTGGGATAATATCCCAGATACACGTACTGTCCAGCTCGAGGCTGGTATCATATCCCAGATACACATATTGTCCAGCTCCTTTTGGTAACATATCCCAGATAGATATACTATCCATCTCGTGTTGATATCATATCCCAGATACGCATACTGTCCAGCTCGTGTTGGTATCATACCCCAGATACACATACTGTCCAGATCATGTTGGTATCATATGCCAGATACACATACTGTCCAGCTCGTGTTGGTATTATATCCCAGATGCACATACTGTGCAACTCGTGTTGGTATCATATCCCAGATATACATACTGTCCAGCTCGTGTTGGTATCATATTCCAGGCACACATACTGTCCAGCTTGTGTTGCTATCGGAATCCAGATACACATACTGTCCAGCTCGTGTTGGTATCATATCCCAGATACACATGCTGTCCAGCTCGAGGTTGGGATCATATCCCGGACACATGTACTGTCGAGCTCAAGACTGGGATCATATTCCAGATACACGTACTGTCCAGCTCGAGGTTGGTATCATATCCCAGATACACATATTGTCCAGCTCATTGTGGTATCATATCCCAGATACACATACTGTCCAGCCCATGTTGGTATCATATCCCAGATACACATACTGTACAACTCGTGTTGGTATCATATCCCAGATACACATACTGTCCAGCTCGAGGTTGGTATCATATCCCAGATGCACATACTGTCCAGCTCGTGTTGGTATCATATCCCAGATGCACATATTGTCCAGTTTGTGTTAATATCATATCCCAGATAGACATACTGTCCAGGTCGTGTTGGTATTATTATCCCAGATATACTGGCTGTCCAACTCGTGTTGGTATCATATCCCAGATACGCATACTGTCCAGCTCGTGTTTTTATCATATCCCAGATACACATACTGTCCAGCTCATGTTGGCATTATATCCCAGATACACATACTGTCTAGCTCATGTTGGTATCATATCCCAGATACACATACTGTCCAGCTTGTTTTGGTATCATATCCCAGATACACATACTGTCCAGCTCGTGTTGGTATCATATCTCAGATACACATACTGTCCAGCTGATGTAGGTATCATATCCCAGATACACATACTGTCCAGCTTGTGTTGGTATCATATCCAGGATACACATACTGTCCAGCTCGAGGTTGGGATCATATCCCAGATACATGTTCTGTCCAGCTCGTGTTGGTATTATATCCTAGATACACATACTGTCTAGCTCGAGGTTGTGATCATATCCCAGATACACATACTGTCCAGCTCAAGGCTGGGATCATATCCCGGCTAAACATACTGTCCAGCTCGAGGTTCGCATCATATCCCAGATACACATATTGTCCAGCTTGTGTTGGTATCATATCCCAGATACACACACTGTCCAGCTCGTGTTGATATCATATCCCAGATACACATACTGTCCAGCTCATTTTGGTATCATATCCTAGATACACATACTGTCCAGCTCATGTTGGTATCATATCCGAGATACACCTACTGTCCAGCTCGTGTTTGTATCATATCCCAGATACACATACTGTCCAGGTCGTGTTTGTATCATATCCGAGATACACCTACTGTCCAGCTCGTGTTTGTATCATATCCCAGATACACATACTGTCTAGCTCGTGTTGGTATCATATCCCAGATACACATTCTGTCCAGCACATGTTGGTATCATATCCCAGTTATACATACTGTCAAGCTCGTGTTGGTATCATACCCCAGATACACATACTGTCCAGATCGTGTTGGTATCATATCCCAGATACACATACTGTCCAGCTCGTGTTGGTATCATATTCCAGATACACATACTGTCCAGCTTGTATTGGTATCGTAATCCAGATACACATACTGTCCAGCTCGTGTTGGTATCATATCCCAGATACACATACGGTCCAGCCCATGTTGGTATCATATCTAAGATACACATACTGTCCAGCTCATGTTAGTATCATATCCCAGATACACATACTGTCCAACTCGTGTTGGTATCATATCCCAGATACACATACTGTCGAGCTCGAGGTTGGTATCATATCCCAGATGCACATACTGTCCAGCTCGTGTTGGTATCATATCCCAGATGCACATATTGTCCAGCTTGTGTTAATATCATATCCCATATAGACATACTGTCCAGCTTGTGTTGGTATCATATCCCAGATAGACGTACTGTCCAGCTCATGTTGGTATCATATCCCAGATACACATACTGTCCAGCTCGTGTTGGTATCATACCCCAGATACACATACTGTCCAGCTCGAGGTTGGGATCATATCCCAGATACACGTTCTGTCCAGCTCGTGTTGGTATCATATCCCAGATACACATACTGTCCAGCTCGTGTTGGTATCATATCCCAGATACACATACTGTCCAGCTCGAGTTGGTATCATATCCCAGATACACATACTGTCCAGCTGGTTTTGGTATCATAGCCTAGATACACATACTGTCCAGCTCGAGGTTGGGATCATATCACAGATACACATACTGTCCAGCTTGTGTTGGGATCATATCCCAGATACACATACTGTCCAGCTTGTGTTGGTATCATATCCCAGATACACGTTCTGTCCAGCCCGTGTTGGTATCATATCCCAGATACACATACTGTCCAGCTCGTGCTGGTATTATAATCCAGATACACATACTGTCCAGCTCGTGTTGGTATCATATCCTAGATACACATACTGTCCAGCTCGAGGTTGGGATCATATCCCAGATACACATACTGTCCAGCTTGTGTCGGTATCATATCCCAGATACACATACTGTCCAGCCCGTTTTGGTATCATATCCCAGATACACATACTGTCCAGCTCGTCTTGGTATCATATTCCAGATACGCATACTGTCCAGCTGGTTTTGGTATCATAGCCTAGATACACATACTGTCCAGCTCGAGGTTGGGATCATATCCCAGATACACATACTGTCCAGCTTGTGTTGGTATCATATCCCAGATACACATACTTTCCAGCTCGGTGCTGTTATCAGATCCCAGATACACATACTGTCCAGCTCGTGTTGGTACCATATCCAAGATACACATACTGTCCAGCTCGTGTTGGTATCATATCCCAGATACACATACTGTCCAGCTTGTGTTGGTATCATATCTCAGATACACATACTGTCCGGCTCATGTTGGTATCATATCCCAGATACACATATTGTCCAGCTCGTGTTGGTATCATATCCCAGATACACATACTGTCCAGTTCGTATTGATATCATATCCCAGATACATGTAATGTCTAGCTCAGTGTTAATATCATATTCCAGATGCACATACTCTCCAGGTCGTGTTTGTATCATATCCCATATACACATACTGTCCAGCTCGTGTTGGTATCATATCCTAGATACACATACTGTCCAGGTCGAGGTTGGGATCATATCTCAGATACACATACTGTCCAGCTTGTGTTGGTATCATATCCGAGATACACATACTGTCCAGCTCTGTGTTGTTATCATATCCGATACACATACTGTTCAGCTGATGTTGGTATCGTATCCCAGATACACATGCTGTCCAGCCCGTTTTCGTATCATATCCCAGATACACATACTGTCCAGCTCGTGTTGGTATCATATCCCGAATGCACATACTGTCCAGCTCGTGTTGATATCATATTCCAGATACACATACTGTCCAGCTCGAGGTTGGGATCATATCCCAGATACACGTACTGTCCAGCTCAAGACTGGGATCTTATCCCAGATACACGTACTGTCCAGCTCGAGGTTGGTATCATATCCCAGATACATATATTGTCCAGCTCGTTTTGGTATCATATCCCAGATAGACATACTGTCCAACACGTGTTGGTATCATATCCCAGATACTCATACTGTCCAGCTCGTGTTGGTATCATACACCAGATAAACATACTGTCCAGATCGTGTTGGTATCATATGCCAGATACACATACTGTCCAGCTCGTGTTGGTATTATATCCCAGATGCACATACTGTCCAGCTCATGTTGGTATCATATTCCAGGTACACATACTGTCCAGCTTGTGTTGATATCGTAATCCAGATACACATACTGTCCAGCTCGTGTTGGTATCATATCCTAGATACACATACTGTCCAGCTCGAGGTTGGGATCATATCCCAGATACACATACTATCCAGCTCGTGTTGGTATCATATCCCAGATACACATACTGTCCAGCTCGTGTTGGTATCATATCCCAGATACACATACTGTCCAGCTCGTGCTGGTATCATATCCCAAATATGCATACTGTCCAGCTTGTGTTGATATCATATACCAGATACACATACTGTCCAGCTCAAGGTTGGGATCATATCCCAGATACATGTACTGTCCAGCTCAAGACTGGGATCATATTCCAGATACACGTACTGTCCAGCTCGAGGTTGGTATCATATCCCAGATACACATATTGTCCAGCTCATTTTGGTATCATATCCCAGATACACATACTGTCCAGCCCATGTTGGTATCATATCTAAGATACACATACTGTCCAGCTCATGTTAGTATCATATCCCAGATACACATACTGTCCAACTCGTGTTGGTATCATATCCCAGATACACATACTGTCCAGCTCGAGGTTGGTATCATATCCCAGATGCACATATTGTCCAGCTCGTGTTGGTATCATATCCCAGATGCACATATTGTCCAGCTTGTGTTAATATCATATCCCAGATAGACATACTGTCCAGCTCGTGTTGGTATCATATCCCAGATAGACATACTGTCCAGCTCATGTTGGTATCATATCCCAGATACACATACTGTCCAGCTCGTGTTGGTATCATACCCCAGATACACATACTGTCCAGCTCGAGGTTGGGATCATATCCCAGATACACGTTCTGTCCAGCTCATGTTGGTATCATATCCCAGATACACATACTGTCCAGCTCGTGTTGGTATTATAATCCAGATACATATACTGTACAGCTGGTTTTGGTATCATAGCCTAGATACACATACTGTCCAGCTCGAGGTTGGGATCATATCACAGATACACATACTGTCCAGCTTGTGTTGGTATCATATCCCAGATACACATACTGTCCAGCTTGTGTTGGTATCATATCCCAGATACACATACTGTCCAGCTCATGTTGGTATCATATCTCAGATACACATACTGTCCAGCTCGTGTTGGTATCATATTCCAGATGCACATACTGTCCAGGTCGTGTTTGTATCATATCCCATATACACATACTGTCCAGCTTGTGTTGGTATCATATCCCAGATACACATAATGTCCGGCTCATGTTGGTATCATATCCCAGATACACATATTGTCCAGCTCGTGTTGGTATCATATCCCAGATACACATACTGTCCAGCTCGTGTTGGTATTATAAAACAGATACACATACTGTCCAGCTCCAGGTTGGTATCATATCCCGGATACACATACTGTCCAGCTCGTGTTGGTATCATATCTCAGATACACATACTGTCCGGCTCATGTTGGTATCATATCCCAGATACACATATTGTCCAGCTCGTGTTGGTATCATATCCCAGATACACATACTGTCCAGTTCGTGTTGATATCATATCCCAGATACACATACTGTCTAGCTCAGTGTTAATATCATATTCCAGATGCACATACTGTCCAGGTCGTGTTTGTATCATATCCCATATACACATACTGTCCAGCTTGTGTTGGTATCATTATCCCAGATACACATACTGTCCAGCTCATGTTGGTATCATATCTCAGATACACATACTGTCCAGCTCAGGTTGGTATCATATCCCAGATACACATACTGTCCAGCTCGTGTTGGTATCATATCCTAGATACACATACTGTCCAGCTCATGTTGGGATCATATCCCAGATACACATACTGTCCAGCTCATGCTGGGATTATATCACAGATACACATACTGTCCAGCCTGTGTTGGTATTATTATCCCAGATACACATGCTGTCCAACTCATGTTGGTATCATATCCCAGATACGCATACTGTCCAGCTTGTGTTCGTATCATATCCCAGATACACATACTGTCCAGCTCATGTTGGTATTATATCCCAGATACACATACTATCTAGCTCATGTTGGTATCATATCCCAGATAAACATACTGTCCAGCTTGTTTTGGTATCATATCCCAGATACACATACTGCCCAGCTCGTGTTGGTATCATATCTCAGATACACATACTGTCCAGCCCGTGTTGGTATCATAATCCAAGTGCACATACTGCCCAGCTCGTGTTGGTATCATATCCTAGATACACATACTGTCCAGCTCGAGGTTGGGATCATATCCCAGATACACATACTGTCCGGCTTGTGTTGGTATCATATCCCAGATACACATACTGTCCAGCTCGTGTTGGTATCATATCTCAGATACACATACTGTCCAGCTCGTTTTGGGATCATGTCCCAGATACACATACTGTCCAGCTCGTGTTGGTATCATATCCCAGATACACATACTGTCCAGCTCGTTTTGGGATCATATCCCAGATACACATACTGTCCAGCTTGTGTTGGGATTATATCGCAGATACACATACTGTCCAGCTTGTGTTGGTATTATTATCCCAGATACACATGTTGTCCAGCTCGTGTTGTTATCATATCCCAGATACGCATACTGTCCAGCTTGTGTTGGTATCATATCCCAGATACACATACTGTCCAGCTCATGTTGGTATCATATCCCAGATACACATACTGTCGACCTCGTGTTGGTATCATATCCCAGATACACATACTATCCGGCTCGTGTTTTTATCATATCCCGGATACACATACTGTCCAGCTCGTGTTGGGAACATATCCAAGACACACATACTGTCCAGCTCATGTTGGTATCATATCCCAGATACACATACTGTCCAGCTCATGTTGGGATCATATCCCAGATACACATACTGTCCAGGTCGTGTTTGTATCATAGCCCAGATACACATACTGTACAGCTTGTGTTCATAGGTTCATAGATTCATACTAGGCTATCTGCCCTAGGGCATTTATAAGCCTAGCCAGAGTGTGTTTGGCTTTTGCCACCCATTTTAAATTAATTTTGCTATGCCCTTTTTCGAGGTTAGTATACTGTGCCTCTGTCTAACAGTGACACAGAAGTGATACCCGGGGTAAACCTACGATCTTCCATTCACTCATCAAGATTCCTCTTGAAGAGAGTCAATGAGGGACTCTGCCTAACCTGGACTGGGATTTTATTCCAGAGTGAAGGGAGCCTCTGGCTTATGAACCTGTCCCTCCAGTATGTCCTATTTATTTCAGTGCTGAGGTTCAAGTCTCTCGAGCGCGTAGCTCGATGGGATTTGGATTTTCTGAGGTGCAGCATGTCCATTAATTCCGGGTTGGACATGGCTTTATACGTCAGGCACAGATCGCCTCTGAGCAGGCGGTATGCCACTGAGTAGAGCTGGAGTTTCTTTAACCGGACAGCATATGGTATCTGTTTGAGCCCTTTGATCCTTATGGTGAGGTACTTTTGGGGTCTTTCCAGTTGCTGCAGGTGTCTGATAAGGTACATCCCAAAAGGGGCATTGTACTCAATTATGGGCCTGATGAGGGATGAGTAAAGAGGCACGATGACCTCCCCTGATCTAGATGTGAATCCCTTCATGATTAGGTGGGCTATATAAAATGTTTTTCTTACCACTTTGGCCATGTGGTTGTCAAATGAGAGATTGCTATCAACTTGGGTCCCCAGGTCCCTAATTACTTCTTCTGTACTTAATGGATTACCACCTATGTGGTAATTTGTGGGCACTTTGTTTTTACCAAAGGGGATGACTATACACTTTTTGGCGTTTAGCTTAAGGCCATGGCTTTGGCACCAGTTGTCTGTTTCTATGAGGCCCTTTTGGAGGATGCTTGAGTCGGCTGGAGAGTCGATTATGGCGCCCAGTTTGCAGTCATCTGCGAACTTGGTCAGCCACAGTCCTTCCGTGTTGGCCTGTACCTCCGAGAAATATATACCGAATAAGAGAGCTCCCAAGACTGAGCCTTGTGGGACGCCACTTGTAACTGGTTTGGAGTCTGACATGGCTACAGCAATTCTAACCATGTGGGTTCTGTCCTTGAGCCAGTTTGCAACTCATCTAGTGACAGAGGGGTTTATATTTAAGCTGGTGAGCTTATCTATAATGCCCGAGTGGGGTATTGTATCAAAGGCTTTTGCGAGGTCCAGGTAGGCTGTGTGGACCACCTTCCCCTCGTCAATGACCTTGGTGACTGTTTTAAAGAAATCAACCAGGTTTAAGAGGCAGGATCTGCCCTTAACAAAGCCAAACTGGGTAGGATCCAGTGTCTGTAGGTCCCCAATATCTTTATTTATGAGGTCCATGATGATCCTTTCCATAGCCTTGCAGACCAAGCTAGTCAGGCTTATGGAGCGATAGTTTCCAGGATCCGTTGAGGCACCACCTTTGTGGAGAGGGACCACTGTTGCTGTACACCACTCTTTGGGTACATATCCTGTAGTAAGGCTGAGATTGAACAGTAGTTTTATGTTTGGGTTTAGCTCTTCTTGGAGTTCATGTAGGACGCAGCCCGGGACACCGTCTGGTCCCATTTATGCTGTGTTTTTTGCTTTGGAGAGGGCAGCTCTTTCCTGAGCAACTGAGATGTCAGGGGGCAGCACTTTGCTGAGATAGATATTTGCCCTTTTGGAGGGGGGGGGGAGAAGTTTGCGCTGAACCTGTCAGCTAGGATGTTGGCAATGTCTGTGGGTTCGGTGTATTTTTTGTCATTTTGGACTAATTCTGAGCATATCTGGGAATTCCTACCCAGGTTCCTAATATAACTAAAGAAAGCCTTGTGATTATCCTTAGTGTCCTGTGCAATTTTTCTTTCGAAGCTGGCCTTAAACGATTTTATGAGTGCCCGTAGTTTTTTGCTAATACTGATCAGAGATGCCTTCCCTTTTTGGAATTTTGCTCATGTAGTAGCTTCCTCCTTCTATTGTATAGTTTGTTTATGGCTGGGGTCCACCAGACAGGACGTCTGCCTTTGGAGGATTGGGTCTTGGTTTTATTTGGGATTGCATGATCCATGCATTCCTGCAGGTGTTCATAGAATGCGTTTAAAAAAGATTCTGTGGTCTGGGCCGGATTTTCCACAGGCCCAGGGGCTTTGAAGGATTCCACCTCGGTTTTGAGGAGTGTGAAATTTGCTTTAGAGAAGTTTTTCACTGTGGTTTTCAGGGCAGGGGGTGGAGTCGGGATGTGAATATCCAGTGAGATTAGTTTATGGTCTGATCTTACCAGTGAGGGATACACTTCTGGTCTGGAGCATAGAGTCCCCATGTTGGTGATGATCAGGTCCAGTATGTTTTCCCCGCTTGTGGGAGTGGTAACAAGTTGTTCCATGGCATTTGAGTTTATAAATTCTAGGAATCTTTGGGCTAGGGTATTGGAGCTAGAGTAATGCTCCCAGTTTATGTTTGGGTAGTTGAAATCGCCCAATATAATGGTGTTTGGAGAGACCTTCATACTTTCCAGTGTTCTCAGGAAGGCCGAGTGGGGTTCCTGGGTTTGGGAGGGTGGTCTGTAGCACGCTATAAACTGGAAGGCAGTTTTACCCACTGTTATTTGCACATGGATAGTCTCTGATGCTTCGTGCTGTGCCACCAACCTGGAAGTGTGGGTATCTTTGACGAATATTGATACTCCCCCTCCTTTTGTGGTTCGGTCCAAGTTTTGGGGCCGAAAAGCATGGTATGAGGTATAACCTGGTAGTGCTGGGGTGCTTTCGGGAGCCTTGAACCACGTTTCTGTTACTGCACAGATATCGATGTTCTCCATGCTAAGGAGAGTTTCGAGTGTGTTCATCTTGAGGTTTAGACTTCTGGCGTTGAGTAGCATTACTCTTAGTTTCTTATCCCTTGTGATACCTATGGAGGTGGGTTTGTCTTTTGAGCCTTGCCTAAAAAAGGCACTATGGTGGTAGCAAGAGCCTTTGCCAATATCCGGAAGCCCAGGGGTGACAGGTGCTGCCGTCCCTAGCGAAGCATCGTGGCTTGTCGAGCATGTCATCCCAGGCTGACAGGCATTGGAACCCCTTTCATCCCAGATACACATGCTGTCCAGCTCATGTTGGTGTTATATCCCAGATAGGCATACTGTCCAGCTTGTGTTGGTATCATATCCCAGATACATATACTGTCCAACTCATGTTGGTATCATATCCCAGATACACATACTGTCCAGCTCGTGTTGGTATCATATCCCAGATACACATACTGTCCAGCTCGTGTTGGTATCATATCCCAGTTACACATACTGTCTATCTTGTGTTGGGATCATATCCCAGATACACATACTGTCCAGCTCGTGTTGGGATTATACCCAGATACAAATACTGTCTAGCTTGTGTTGGTATTATTATCCCAGATACACATGTTGTCCAGCACGTGTTGGTATCATATCTCAGATACGCATACTGTCCAGCTCATGTTGGTATCATATCTCAGATACACATACTGTCCAGCTCATGTTGGTATCATATCCCAGATACACATACTGTCCAGCTCATGTTGGTATCATATCCCAGGTACACATACTGCCTAGCTCGTGTTGGTATTGTAATCTAGATACACATACTGTCCAGCTCATGTTGGAATCATATCCCAGATACACATACTGTCCAGCTCGAGGTTGGGATCATATCCCAGACACAAGTACTGTCCAGCTCAAGGCTGGGATCATATCCTAGATACACATACTGTCTAGCTCGTGTTGGTATCATATCCCAGATACACATACTGTCCAGCTCATGTTGGGATCATATCCCAGATACACATACTGTCCAGCTCGTGTTGGTGTCATATCCCAAATACGCATACTGTCCAGCTTGTGCTGGTATCACATCCCAGATACAGATACTGTCCAGCTCCTGTTGGTATCATATCCCAGATACACATACTGTCCAGCTCATGTTGGGATCATATCCCAGATACACATACTGTCCAGCTCGTGTTTTTATCATATCCCAGATACACATACTGTCCAGCTCATGTTGGGATCATATCCTAGATACACATACTGTCCAGCTCGTGTTGGGATTATATCCCAGATACACATACTGTCCAGCTTGTTTTGGTATTATTATCCCAGATCCACATGTTGTCCAGCTCGTGTTGGTATCATATCCCAGATACGCATACTGTCCAGCTTGTGTTGGTATCATATCCCAGATACACATACTGCCCAGCTCGTGTTGGGATTATATCCCAGATACACATACTGTCCAGCTTGTTTTGGTATTATTATCCCAGATCCACATGTTGTCCAGCTCGTGTTGGTATCATATCCCAGATACACATAATGTCCAGCTTGTGTTGGTATCATATCCCAGATACACATGCTGTCCAGCTCATGTCGGGATCATATCCCAGATACACATACTGTCCAGCTCGTGTTGGTATCATATCCGAGATACGCATACTGTCCAGCTCGTGTTGGTATCAAATCCCAGATACACATACTGTCCAGCTCATATTGGTATCATATCCCAGATACACATACTGTCCAGCTCATGTTGGGATCATATCCCAGATACATGTTCTGTCCAGCTCGTGTTGGTATCATATCCCAGATACACATACTGTCCAGCTCATGTTGGGATCATATCCCAGATACACATACTGTCCAGCTCGAGGTTGGGATCATATCCCAGATACACATACTGTCCAGCTTGTGTTGGTATCATATCCCAGATACACATACTGTCCAGCTCGTGTTGGTATCATATCCCAGATACACATACTGTCCAGCTGGTTTTGGTATCATAGCCTAGATACACATACTGTCCAGCTCGAGGTTGGGATCATATCACAGATACACATACTGTCCAGCTTGTGTTGGTATCATATCTCAGATACACATACTTTCTAGCTCAGTGTTGTTATCAGATCCCAGATACACATACTGTCCAGCTCGTGTTGGTATCATATCCCAGATACACATGCTGTCCAGCTCGTGTTGGTATCATATCCCAGATACACATACTGTCCAGCTCCTGTTGATATCATATCCGAGATACACATACTGTCCAGCCCAAGGTTCGGATCATATCCCAGATACACGTACTGTCCAGATCAAGGCTGGGATCATTTCCCATATAAACGTACTGTCCAGCTCGAGGTTGGTATCATATCGCAGATACACATAATATCCAGCTCGTGTTGGTATCATATCCCAGATACACATACTGTCCAGTTTGTGTTGATATGATATCCCAGATACACATACTGTCTAGCTCAGTGTTAGTATCATATCCCAGATACACATACTGTCCAGCTCGTGTTGATATCATATCCCAGATACACATACTGTCCAGCTCATGTTGGTATCATATCCCAGATACACATACTGTCCAGCTCATGTTGGTATCATATCCCAGATACACTTACTGTTCAGCTCGTGTTTGTATCATATCCCAGATACACATACTGTCCAGCTCGTGTTGGTATCATATCCCAGATGCACATACTGTCCAGGTCGTTTTTGTATCATATCCCAGATACACGTACTGTCCAGCTTGTGTTGGTATCATTATCCCAGATACACATGCTGTCCAGCGCGTGTTGGTGTCATATCCCAGATATGAATACTGTCTAGCTCATGTTGGTCTCATATCCCAGATACGCGTACTGTCCAGCTCATGTTGGTATCATATCCCAGATACACCTACTGTCCAGCTCGTGTTGGTATCATATCCCAGATACACATACTGTCCAGCTCGTGTTGGTATCATATCTCAGATACACATACTGTCCAGCTCATGTTGGTATCATATCTCAGATACACGTACTGTCCAGCTCATTTTGGGATCATATCCCAGATACACATACTGTCCAGCTCGTGTTGGTATCATATCCCAGATACACATACTGTCCAGCTCGTGTTGGTATCATATCCCAGATACACATACTGTCCAGCTCGTTTTGAGATCATATCCCAGATACACATACTGTCCAGCTCGTGTTGGGATTATATCCCAGATACACATACTGTCCAGCTTGTGTTGGCATTATTATCCCAGATACACATGTTGTCCAGCTCGTGTTGGTATCATATCCCAGATACGCATACTGTCCAGCTTGTGTTGGTATCATATCCCAGATACACATACTGTCCAGCTCATGTTGGTGTCATATCCCAGATACACATACTGTCTAGCTCATGTTGGTATCATATCCCAGATACACATACTGTCCAGCTTGTGTTTTTATCATATCCCGGATACACATACTGTCCAGCTCGTTTTGGGATCATATCCCAGATACACATACTGTCCAGCTTGTGTTGGTATCATATCCCAGATACTCATATTGTCCAGCTCATGTTGGGATCATATCCCAGATACACATACTGTCCAGGTCGTGTTTGTATCATAGCCCAGATACACATACTGTACAGCTTGTGTTCATAGGTTCATACTAGGCTATCTGCCCTAGGGCATTTATAAGCCTAGCCAGAGTGTGTTTGGCTTTCGCCACCCATTTTAAATTAATTTTGCTATGCCCTTTTTCGAGGTTAGTATACTGTGCCTCTGTCTAACAGTGACACAGAAGTGATACCCAGGGTAAAACTACGATCTTCCATCCACTCATCAAGATTCCTCTTGAAGAGAGTCAATGAGGGACTCTGCCTAACCTGGACTGGGATTTTATTCCAGAGTGAAGGGAGCCTCTGGGTTATGAATCTGTCCTATTTATTTCAGTGATGAGGTTCAAGTCTCTCGAGCACATAGCTTGATGGGATTTGGATTTTCTGAGGTGCAGCATGTCCATTAATTCTGGGTTGGACATGGCTTTATACGTCAGGCACAGATCGCCTCTGAGCAGGCGGTATGCCACTGAGTAGAGCTGGAGTTTCTTTAACCGGGCAGCATATGGTATCTGTTTGAGCCCTTTGATCCTCTTGGTCAGGTACTTTTGGGGTCTTTCCAGTTGCTGCAGGTGTCTGGTAAGGTACATCCCAAAAGGGGCATTGTACTCAATTATGGGCCTAATGAGGGATGAGTAAAGAGGCACAATGACCTCCCCTGATCTAGATGTGAATCCCTTCATGATTAGGTGGGCTATATAAAATGTATTTCTAACCACTTTGGCCACGTGGTTGTCAAATGAGAGATTGCTATCAACTTGGGTCCCCAGGTCCCTAATTACTTCTTCTGTACTTAATGGATTACCACCTATGTGGTAATTTGTGGGCACTTTGTTTTTGCCAAATGGGGTGACTATACACTTTTTGGCATTTAGCTTGAGGCCATGGCTCTGGCACCAGTTGTCTGTTTCTATGCGGCCCTTTTGGAGGATGCTTGTGTCGGCTGGAGAGTCGATTATGGCGCCCAGTTTGCAGTCATCTGCGAACTTGGTCATCCACAGTCCTTCCGTGTTGGCCTGTACCTCCGAGAAATATACACCGAACAAGAGAGGTCCCAGGACTGAGCCTTGTGGGACGCCACTTGTAACAGGTTTGGAGTCTGACATGGCTCCAGCAATTCTAACCATGTGGGTTCCGTCCTTGAGCCAGTTTGCAACCCATCTAGTGACAGAGGGGTTTATATTTAAGCTGGTGAGCTTATCTATAATGCCCAAGTGGGGTATTGTATCAAAGGCTTTTGCGAGGTTCAGGTAGGCTGTGTGGACCACCTTCCCCTCGTCAATGGCCTTGGTGACTGTTTTAAAGAAATCAACCAGGTTTAAGAGGCAGGATCTGCCCTTAACAAAGCCGAACTGGGTAGGATCCAGTGTCTGTAGGTCCCCAATATCTTTATTTATGAGGTCCATGATGATCCTTTCCATAGCTTTGCAGACCAAGCTGGTCAGGCTTATGGGGCGATAGTTTCCAGGATCCATTGAGGCACCACCTTTCTGGAGAGGGACCACTGTTGCTGTACGCCACTCTTTGGGTACATATCCTGTAGTAAGGCTGAGATTGAACAGTAGTTTTATGTTTGGGTTTAGCTGTTCTTGGAGTTCATGTAGGACGTAGCCCAGGACACCGTCTGGTCCCATTGATTCTGTGTTTTTTTGCTTTGGAGGGGGCAGCTCTTACCTGAGCATCTGAGATGTCAGGGGGGCAGCACTCTGCTTGGATAGATATTTGCCCTTTTGGTGGGGAGGGGGGGAAGAAGTTTGCACTGAACCTGTCATCTAGGATGTTGGCAAGGTCTGTGGGTTCGGTGTATTTTTTGTCATTTTGGACTAATTCTGAGCATATCTGGGAATTCCCACCCCGGTTCCTAACATAACTAAAGAAAGCCTTGTGATTATCCTTAGTGTCCTGTGCAATTTTTCTCTCGAAGCTGGCCTTAGATGATTTTATGAGTCCTCATAGTTTTTTGCTAATACTGATCAGAGATGCCTTCCCTTTTTGGGATTTTGCTCTATCATGTAGTAGCTTCCTCCTTCTATTGTATAGTTTGTTTATGGCTGGGGTCCACCAGACAGGATGTCTGCCTTTGGAGGATTGGGTCTTGGTTTTATTTGGGATTGCATGATCCATGCATTCCTGAATGTGTTCATAGAATGCGTTTATAAAGGATTCTGTGGTTTGGGCCGTATATTCCACAGGCCCGGGGGCTTTGAAGGATTCCACCTCGGTTTTGAGGAGTGTGAAATTTGCTTTAGAGAAGATTTTCACTGTGGTTTTCTGGGCAAGGGGTGGAGTCGGGATGTGAATATCGAGTGAGATTAGTTTATGGTCTGATCTTACCAGTGAGGGATACACTTCTGGTCTGGAGCATAGAGTCCCCATGTTGGTGATGATCAGGTCCAGTTTGTTTTCCCCGCTTGTGGGAGTGGTAACAAGTTGTTCCATAGCATTTGAGTTTATAAATTCTAGGAACCTTTGGGCTAGGGTGTTGGAGCTAGAGTAATGCTCCCAGTCTATGTTTGGGTAGTTGAAGTCACCCAATATAATGGTGTTTGGAGAGACCTTCATATTTTCCAGTGTTCTCAGGAAGGCCGAGTGGGGTTCCTGGGTTTGGGAGGATGGTCTGTAGCAGGTTGTAAACTGGAAGGCAGTTTTACCCACTGTTATTTGCACATGGATAGTCTCTGATGCTTCATGCTGTGCCACCAACCTGGAAGTGTGGGTATCTTTGACGAATATTGATACTCCCCCTCCTTTTGCGGTTCGGTCCAAGTTTTGGGGCCAAAAAGCATGGTATCAGGTATAACCTGGTAGTTCTGGGGTGCTCTCGGGAGCCTTGAACCAGGTTTCTGTTACTGCACAGATATTGATGTTCTCCATGCTAAGGAGAGTTTCGAGTGCATGCATCTTGAGGTTTAGACTTCTGGCATTGAGTAACATTACTCTTTGTTTCTTATCCCTTGTGATACCTATGGAGGTGGGTTTGTCTTTTGAGCCTTGCCTAAAAGAGGCACTATGGTGGTAGCAAGAGCCTTTGCCAATATCCGAAGGTCCAGGGGTGACAGGTGCAAGACGTCCCTAGTGAAGCATCGTGGCTGGTCGAGCATGTCATCCCAGGCTGACAGGCATTGGATCCCCTTTCATCCCAGATACACAGGCTGTCCAGCTCATGTTGGTGTCATATCCCAGATACGCATACTATCCAGCTTGTGTTGGTATCATATCCCAGATACATATACTGTCCAGCTCATGTCGGTATCATATCCCAAATAAACATACTGTCCAGCTCGTGTTGGTATCATATCCTAGATACGCATACTGTCCAGCTAGTGTGTGTATCATATCCCAGTTACACATATTGTCTATCTCGTATTGGGATTATACCCAGATACAAATACTGTCTAGCTTGTGTTGGTATTATTATCCCAGATACACATGTTGTCCAGCTTGTGTTGGTATCATATCCCAGATACACATACTGTCCAGCTCATGTTGGTATCATATCCCAGGTACACATACTGCCTAGCTCGTGCTGGTATCGTAATCCAGATACACATACTGTCCAGCTCGAGGTTGGGATCATATCCCAGATACAAGTACTGTCCAGCTCAAGGCTGGGATCATATCCCAGATAAATGTACTGTCCAGCTCGAGGTTGGTATCATATGCCAGATACACATACTGTCCAGCTCATGTTGGTATCATATCCCAGATACACCTACTGTCCAGCTCGTGTTGGTATCATATCCCAGATACACATACTGTCCAGCTCATGTTGGTATCATATCTCAGATACACGTACTGTCCAGCTCGTTTTGGGATCATATCCCAGATACACATACTGTCCAACTCGTGTTGGTATCATATCCCAGATACACATACTGTCCAGCTCGTGTTGGTATCATATCCCAGATACACATACTGTCCAGCTCGTTTTGGGATCATATGCCAGATACACATACTGTCCAGCTCGTGTTGGGATTATATCCCAGATACACATACTGTCCAGCTTGTGTTGGTATTATTATCCCAGATACACATATTGTCCAGCTCATGTTGGTATCATATTCCATATATGCATACTGTCCAGCTTGTGTTGGTATCATATCCCAGATACAGATACTGTCCAGCTTGTGTTTTTATCATATCCCGGATACACATACTGTCCAGCTCGTGTTGGGATCATATCCCAGATACAGATACTGTCCAGCTTGTGTTTTTATCATATCCCAGATACTCATACTGTCCAGCTCATGTTGGGATCATAGCCCAGATACACATACTGTACAGCTTGTGTTCATAGGTTCATAGGTTCATACTAGGCTATCTGCCCTAGGGCATTTATAAGCCTAGCCAGAGTGTGTTTGGCTTTTGCCACCCATTTTAAATTAATTTTGATATGCCTTTTTTCAAGGTTAGTATACTGTGCCTCTGTCTAACAGTGACACAGAAGTGATGCCCGGGGTAAACCTACGATCTTCCACCCACTCATCAAGATTCCTCTTGAAGAGAGTCAATGAGGGACTCTGCCTAACCTGGACTGGGATTTTATTCCAGAGTGAAGGGAGCCTCTGGGTTATGAATCTGTCCTATTTATTTCAGTGCTGAGGTTCAAGTCTCTCGAGCACGTAGCTCGATGGGATTTGGATTTTCTGAGGTGCAGCATGTCCATTAATTCCGGGTTGGACATGGCTTTATACGTCAGGCACAGATCACCTCTGAGCAGGCGGTATGCCACTGAGTAGAGCTGGAGTTTCTTTAACCGGGCAGCATATGGTATCTGTTTGAGCCCTTTGATCCTCTTGGTGAGGTACTTTTGGGGTCTTTCCAGTTGCTGCAGGTGTCTGGTAAGGTACATCCCAAAAGGGGCATTGTACTCAATTATGGGTCTGATGAGGGATGAGTAAAGAGGCACAATGACCTCCCCTGATCTAGATGTGAATCCGTTCATGATTAGGTGGGCTATATAAAATGTTTTTCTAACCACTTTGGCCACGTGGTTGTCAAATGAGAGATTGCTATCAACTTGGGTCCCCAGGTCCCTAATTACTTCTTCTGTACTTAATGGATTACCAGCTATGTGGTAATTTGTGGGCACTTTGTTTTTGCCAAATGGGATGACTATACACTTTTTGGCGTTTAGCTTGAGGCCATGGCTCTGGCACCAGTTGTTTGTTTCTATGAGGCCCTTTTGGAGGATGCTTGTGTCGGCTGGAGAGTCGATTATGGCGCCCAGTTTGCAGTCATCTGCGAACTTGGTCAGCCACAGTCCTTCCTTGTTGGCCTGTACCTCCGAGAAATATACACCGAACAAGAGAGGTCCCAGGACTGAGCCTTGTGGGATGCCACTTGTAACTGGTTTGGAGTCTGACATGGCTCCAGCAATTCTAACCATGTGGGTTCCGTCCTTGAGCCAGTTTGCAACCCATCTAGTGACAGAGGGGTTTATATTTAAGCTTGTGAGCTTATCTATAATGCCCAAGTGGGGTATTGTATCGAAGGCTTTTGCGAGGTCCAGGTAGGCTGTGTGGACCACCTTCCCCTCGTCAATGGCCTTGGTGACTGTTTCAAAGAAATCAACCAGGTTTAAGAGGCAGGATCTGCCCTTAACAAAGCCGAACTGGGTAGGATCCAGTGTCTGTAGGTCCCCAATATCTTTATTTATGAGGTCCATGATGATCCTTTCCATAGCTTTGCAGACCAAGCTAGTCAGGCTTATGGGGCGATAGTTTCCAGGATCCATTGAGGCACCACCTTTGTGGAGAGGGACCACTGTTGCTGTACGCCACTCTTTGGGTACATATCCTGTAGTAAGGCTGAGATTGAACAGTAGTTTTATATTTGGGTTTAGCTATTCTTGGAGTTCATGTAGGACGTAGCCCAGGACACCATCTGGTCCCATTGATGCTGTGTTTTTTGCTTTGGAGGGGGCAGCTCTTACCTGAGCATCTGAGATGTCAGGGGGGCAGCACTCTGCTGGGATAGATATTTGCCCTTTTGGTGGGGAGGGGGGTAAGAAGTTTGCACTGAACCTGTCAGCTAGGATGTTGGCAATGTCTGTGGGTTTGGTGTATTTTTTGTCATTTTGGACTAATTCTGAGCATATCTGTTAATTCCCACCCAGGTTCCTAACATAACTCAAGAAAGCCTTGTGATTATCCTTAGTGTCCTGTGCAATTTTTCTCTCGAAGCTGGCCTTAGATGATTTTATGAGTGCTCGTAGTTTTTTGCTAATACTGATCAGAGATGCCTTCCCTTTTTGGGATTTTGCTCTATCATGTAGTAGCTTCCTCCTTCTATTGTATAGTTTGTTTATGGCTGGGGTCCACCAGACAGGTTGTCTGCCTTTGCAGGATTGGGTCTTGGTTTTATTTGGGATTGCATGATCCATGCATTCCTGAAGGTGTTCATAGAATGTGTTTATAAAGGATTCTGTGGTCTGGGCCATATTTTCCACAGGCCCGGGGGCTTTGAAGGATTCCACCTTGGTTTTGAGGAGTGTGAAATTTGCTTTAGAGAAGTTTTTCACTGTGGTTTTCAGGGCAGGGGGTGGAGTCGGGATGTGAATATCCAGTGAGATTAGTTTATGGACTGATCTTACCAGTGAGGGATACACTTCTGGTCTGGAGCATAGAGTCCCCATGTTGGTGATGATCAGGTCCAGTATGTTTTTCCCGCTTGTGGGAGCGGTAACAAGTTGTTCCATAGCATTTGAGTTTATAAATTCTAGGAACCTTTGGGCTAGGGTGTTGGAGCTAGAGTAATGCTCCCAGTCTATGTTTGGGTAGTTGAAGTCACCCAATATAATGGTGTTTGGAGAGACCTTCATATTTTCCAGTGTTCTCAGGAAGGCCAAGTGGGGTTCCTGGGTTTGGGAGGGTGGTCTGTAGCAGGCTATAAACTGAAAGGCAGTTTTACCCACTGTTATTTGCACATGGATAGTCTCTGATGCTTCATGCTGTGCCACCAACCTGAAAGTGTGGGTATCTTTGACGAATATTGATACTCCCCCTCCTTTTGTGGTACGGTCCAAGTTTTGGGACGAAAAAGCATGGTATGAGGTATAACCTGGTAGTGCTGGGGTGCTCTCGGGAGCCTTGAACCAGGTTTCTGTTACTGCACAGATATCGATGTTCTCCATGCTAAGGAGAGTTTCGAGTGCGTGCATCTTGAGGTTTAGACTTCTGGCATTGAGTAGCATTACTCTTAGTTTCTTATCCCTTGTGATACCTATGGAGGTGGGTTTGTCTTCTGAGCCTTGCCTAAAAAAGGCACTATGGTGGTAGCAAGAGCCTTCACCAATATCCGAAAGCCCAGGGGTGACAGGTGCAAGCCGTCCCTAGTGAAGCATTGTGGCTTGTCGAGCATGTCATCCCAGGCTGACAGGCATTGGATCCCCTTTCATCCCAGATACACATGCTGTCCAGCTCATGTTGGTGTCATATCCCAGATACTCATACTGTCCAGCTTGTGTTGGTATCATATCCCAGATAAATATACTGTCCAGCTCGTGTTGGTATCATATCCTAGATACACATACTGTCCAGCTCGTGTTGGTATCATATCCCAGTCACACATACTGTCTATCTCGTATTGGGATCATATCCCAGATACACATACTGTCCTGCTCGTGTTGGGATTATATCCCAGATACACATACTGTCCAGCTTGTGTTGGTATTATTATCCCAGATACACATGTTGTCCAGCTCGTGTTGGTTTCATATCCCAGATACGCATACTGTCGAGCTTGTGTTGGTATCATATCCCAGATACACATACTGTCCAGCTCATGTTGGAATCATATCCCTGGTTCACATACTGTCTAGCTTGTGTTGGTATCGTAATCCAGATACACATACTGTCCAGCTCGAGGTTGGGATCATATCCCAGATGCAAGTACTGTCCAGCTCGAGGTTGGTATCATATCCAAGATACACATACTGTCCAGCTCGTGTTGGGATGATATCCCAGATACACATACTGTCCAGCTCGTGTTTTTATCATATCCCAGATACAAATACTGTCCAGCTCATATTCGGATCATATCCCAGATCCACATACTGTCCAGCTCATGTTGGTATCATATCCCTGGTTCACATACTGTCTAGCTTGTGTTGGTATCGTAATCCAGATACACATACTGTCCAGCTCGAGGTTGGGATCATATCCCAGATGCAAGTACTGTCCAGCTCGAGGCTGGTATCATATCCAAGATACACATACTGTCCAGCTCATGTTGGTATCATATCCCTGGTTCACATACTGTCTAGCTTGTGTTGGTATCGTAATCCAGATACACATACTGTCCAGCTCGAGGTTGGGATCATATCCCAGATGCAAGTACTGTCCAGCTCGAGGTTGGTATCATATCCAAGATACACATACTGTCCAGCTCGTGTTGGTATCATATCCCAGATTCACATACTGTCCAGCTCATGTTGGGATCATATCCTAGATACACATACTGTCCAGCTCGTGTTTGTATCATATCCCAGATACACATACTGTCCAGCTCGTGTTGGTGTCGTATCCCAAATACGCATACTGTCCAGCTCGTGTTGGTATCATATCCTAGTTACACATACGGTCCAGCTTGTGTTGGTATCATATCCCAGATACACATACTGTCCAGCTCATGTTGGTATCATATCTCAGATACACATACTGTCCAGCTCGTGTTGGTATCATATCCCAGATACACATACTGTCCAGCTCGTGTTGGTATCATATCCCAGATACACATACTTTTCAGCTCGTGTTGGGATCATATCCCAGATACACATACTGTCCAGCTTGTTTTGGTATCATATCCCAGATACACATACTGTCCAGCTCATATTGGTATCATATCCCAGATACACATGCTGTCCAGCTCATGTCGGGATCATCTCCCAGATACACATACTGTCCAGCTCATGTTGGTATCATATCCCAGATACGCATACTGTCCAGCTCGTGTTGGGATCATATCCCAGGTACACATACTGTCCAGCTCATGTTGGTATCATATCCCAGATACACATACTGTCCAGCTCGTGTTGGTATCATATCCCAGATACACATACTGTCCAGCTCGTGTTGGTATCATATCCTTGATACACATACTGTCCAGCTCGTGTTGGGAACATATCCCAGATATACATACTGTCCAGCTCGTGTTGGTATCATATCCCAGATACACATACTGTCCAGCTCATGTTGGTATCATATCCCTGATACACATACTGTCCAGCTCGTGTTGGTATCATATCCCAGATACACATACTGTCCAGCTCGTGTTAGTATCATATCCCAGATACACATACTGTCCAGCTCGTGTTGGTATCATATACCAGATACACATACTGTCCAGCTCGTGTTGGTATCATATCCCAGATACACATGTTGTCCAGCTCGTGTTGGTATCATATCCCAGATACACATACTGTCCAGCTTGTGTTGGTATCATATCCCAGATACACATACTGTCCAGCTCGTGTTGGTATCATATCCCAGATACACATACTGTCCAGCTCGTGTTGGTATTATATCCCAGGTACACATGCTGTCCAGCTCGTGTTGGTATCATATCCCAGATACACATACTGTCCAGCTCATGTTGGTATCATTATCCCAGATACACATACTGTCCAGCTCGTGTTGGTATCATATCCCAGATACACATGTTGTCCAGCTCGTGTTGGGATCATATCCCAGATACGCATACTGTCCAGCTCGTGTTGGTATCATATCCCAGATACACATACTGTCCAGCTCGTATTGGTATCATATCCCAGATACACATACTGTCCAGCTCGTGTTGGTATCATATCCCAGATACACATACTGTCCAGCTCGTGTTGGGATTATATCCCAGATACACATACTGTCCAGGTCATGTTGGTATCATTATCCCTGGATCAACAGCCTAGAAACCTTGGTATTATCATACCAATGTATTTTCTCAGTGGTAATATGCATTATAAATACATTTCTTTCTAGAACTTGTGATGTTTTTTCAGCAACATGCAGTTTTTATGCAATTATACATGCACTCAGTTTTCTTAAATTTAGCCTCTGGTATATCCAATTGCATGGGTGGAAATAATTTTTCACATCCCTCCATGTACATCATAGAAAAACAACTCCACTATCCAGTTTCATTTCAAGTTTTGTTCTTATCACTTTCAAATTACTCTTTATGCTTTTTGTGCCATTTGGCTTCAGGCTAAACAGCTTTAGTCACATTAGTTCTTAAAAGTAATTGTCTATCCCTAATTCAGTTTTGTCTTACTCCTCAGTGTATACTGTCGCCATCATTTCTGTACAAATGTTGAACTATGTTTGTCATTCTGCACTATTTATTTGTCACTAGATTTCTTTTTGTCATTTTTTTTTTTGTTTGCACACCCTCTCACTATGGCCCTTAGGCTCATAGACAGTGGGAGAGAGATACAAACCAACCAAGCCATGTGGCTATTTACACCTTGCCAGTACCCACCCTTTAGACTTTACCTCCTCTGTCAAGGACTGATAGGTCAGTCATGCCAGGGATGAATGTATGAATACACATCCAGTTATCAAGCTATTTTTGTAACATGATAGGTAATTGCACTGCTTTAGTGGAGACGAAGTCTGTTTCAGAGAAGTGGTAGGTGTTACGTGAGGAAGCCATCTCTCCACCATGTCTTGTTTCATTTTTGTAGGAGGTTCATATCACTGGTCCTGGTATTTGTAGACGATTTGATTTAAGAAGTATAGGAAGTCTTAGACTACCAGATCTATAATGGCATGATAGGCAAGGCACAGATTACCTCCAAGAAGTCTCTAGGATAAAGAATATATGGACAGTGTTCCCTGTCTTTCTTGGTAGCTTAGGCTTTTTAAGCTCATGATCTTTTCTGTTAGGAACCTCTGAGGTCTCTCCAGGTCTGATAGCTCAGGGTTGGTATCATATCCCAGATACGCATACTGTCTCGGTGACTAAGATAAGTCACAACAGATTAAATGCTTATACACATCATGTATAAGCACAGACAAATATTAAAAGTAATGCTTCTGATGCTCACAGATGTTATTTCCCATGTTATGGCTGTGTATAGATAGCATCAGCCAGAGACGGCCCCAAAACACAAGGCTCATAACTGCAGTAATCTCAAGTGTGGAACCTGTAGTAGATGAACAAATGTGTAAGAACATAAACGTAAATGATATACCTGTATTCCATAAATGTACTCAATCAGAGCCTGTGGGAGGTGACCACTAATGGCACTCCTGGTTAATAAGAATGATATCTGCAATATATAGCTATGCATTGGACACAATAGCTGGTATTAATCCAGTCATGTACCCACTGTACATAAAACAGGTAACAGGATAATTATATCAACCTTTTCACATGTGCAGCAATAAGCAGGAATGCAATTTCAGTGATATAAATGTACTACTAACTGAAAAAACTTCCAAAATGACTATTTATAAAAACATCCAAAATCCTGTCATTTAATAAACATGTATAAAATCAACATAGTGAGAAAGACTGTCTCAGTTATCCACTATGTGCATCAGACATATATGCAACCACAAGTCTAACAAAGGGCAAAGCAGTCATCATCATTTGTACAAGTGGGGGGGTGGGGGTCAGTAGGCCAAGGCTGACACAAAAGTATCGAGTGTGTGTGTGAGTAAGAAACGCAGAACATTCAGTAATGTAGGAAATATCTCAGGGCCACTAACAGGTGATATATCACAATCAACATTAAGGTTTTCCTAGCTTGCATTTGCGTGGTTTGTTCTGGTCAGGTTTTGTGAAATGTGTGTGTGTGTGTGTGTGTGTGTGTGTGTGTGTGTGTGTGTGTGTGTGTGTGTGTGTGTGTGTGTGTGTCTGAAAGAACACAATCAAGCTCTCTGTGCTAGCACTACATCCTGCCATGGTGGACAGATGTGAGCCATGCATGGTAAAGTTGTCAGTTCAATGTCATTGCTCCCGATCATGCAAACTGCCTCTGCCAGGAGCTGCACTGCTACTTCCATGTCCAGGGTTCAAGGTGGGGGTGCTACCTGAATAAGAATAATGTCTGCTGGATGAGCTATCTTTATGACTATGTCTAGGACCATGACCTTCTGTTTGCACAGAGCAGTGGAAGTAGTGTCACTACAGGAGTGGAATCTGGCATGGCCACTTTGGCTAACATCAGAGGATGTTGTGGTTCTATGGACATGTGGATGCCAGCCCTCCCCAGCAGACATTCCATCAGGGATACTGCCTGATCCAGTGTGTCACTCATCCTATCCGATGAGTCAGCCATATGGTTGAGGTAGTCATGCACATAAGAATGTGTCTTGTTAAGATCTTGCACAATCTCTTCTGAGGCCTGGTGAAATGTGTCTGTGTCTCCATGATGGACCTATTCATATGTCTGATGGCACATAAAGATACAGCAGCACTAGGATGAAGGTGGACATTAGGCCATCTATGAGCACCTCTAGCAACCTTCCTGTGATGTACCGTGCCCTCATGATGGGTATGGGCAGACTCAACCAACTCTGCAACTGGAGTAACCATACTACCCTGATCAACTGTGTCACCTTCAACCTCTCCTACATCTGAGAGCTCAATGAAATGGGTATGCATAGACATACTGACTGTGTCTGAAATTAGGCCAGTAGATGTTTGAGTCACAACCTCAGTGTTAGACTGAAACTCTGCACCCTTAACTGTGCCTCTATATCACCACCATCATCATCAGAGGCTACAGATACTCTGACATCAGGTTGTACAAGTTCTAAACTGCCACTGTCAGGATCACCTGTCATAATAATCAATAAACATAAGAAGGAGAGAAATAGTGAGTGGAAACGATCCAGACTTTGTTTTACACACTCATGTTAAACAATTTCAGATGTCAAAGGAATCTAATGCTTTTTGCTCTCTCCTCAGACTTACATCTAAGTAATGGTTATTACCAATCAAAGAAAGTGTGTGCTTATCTTGTGCAGGTGGTATTTCGGGTCTATATTATATTCTTGAAAGCCGACAATTTTGAATCTGACAATGCTGACACGAGAATATTGAACGCTCAGAATCTAGAGGGTGTAAACGGAAATCTCCGTAAGGGGAGATTTCCATTTACTACAATGTAGTGTGGTCTCGGAGTTGGTATATTTAAGTAGCGGGGGTGTTTTATAAGGTCAATGTTTGAAGACATCGACCATATGGTGTTGACCATATGTTGTTCGATGTTTTCAAACATCGATCTTATAATATAGACCCAGTATTTCATATGATAATTCTGATGTTGCAGTGAAAAGAAGGCTAATAAGCACCACAATACAAATGACACAAGGACAACAAAATAATTCTCTGCCTATCTTCTCCTTAAAAAATATCTCAGAATCAATCAAACCCACCATTCCCCCAACATCTTTTTACTGATGTTCAAATACTAACACATAAACATGTCTAGTGTGGCATTAAATGCCTTATAGCATACCTTGAATTTCTTCTTGGGACATGGTTGGCCCATCGTCCACATCAGCACCATCAAAGAATGTGTTAACCTTCTGCTGAGCTGTCTGGATCTCTGACAGTGGATAGCAAATGCTCATTTTCCATGTGTGGTGGCTCTGTAGCTGGATAATCCTCCCACAGCCATCTGTTCTCATGATACTGCAGCTGATATCATGTGTGCCACTGTAGTCATATCAGTGACACAGTGACACACCTGATTACAGTTTCTGGTATAGCTGCCCACTACATTTATGTCAGCAACCACCTGCTGCCATATGCTTTTGCTTGCAGACACATTACCTCTGCCCCTGTCAAGCATGAAGTATCCGTGGCAGTGTCAGGCTTCAATGATGATCTCATTCTCTGCATCAATGAGTGGTGGCTTTCGTGGAACAAATGGTCTGGGTACCATAATCCTGTATGACATGAAACAGAAAAAAAAACACATTTGTAGCCTATATAGAAATCATTCTCCTCAAAGAAAACCTGCGCACCCATTCTCATCGCAAAGAAATTGAACACACAATGCTCATTTCTGACTACACACAGGCTAAGGAAGCCTTCCACCCAAAAAAGAAAATTATAATACTTTAGCATTACATCCATTCTGTTAATATTTATGTAATGAGGCCAGCAGTTGTATAAATGACTACTGGATGGCAGGATTATCAATAACTAGGCAAAAGCAAAGCCAAACTGCCCAGACAAATTCTTTTGGTCTTTTCACTATTGTAGAGGTCATCGCAGGACATCTGAGAAGCCTAACACCTTGGTTTACTGCAAAAGTATAACCCTTTAAAGTTGATAATAAACACACTACAGTGTAACCATACCATTTATTGACTAATTTGAAAAGGACAGCAAGAACTAACGTGTACTATAACAACAGTGAATGAAAAAACTGCATACATATTAGAATTCCTTTTTCTATTACATACTAAAATACTTTCCAAATATGAAAATGCAAGCACTTTATGAAGAGGGCAAGTATACCTTATGAAATAGTGCAGTATTTTATAGAACAAACTTCTCCAACTAGCTAAAGTTAATGGTTTGTCTAATCAGTTTCCTCTGCTTCCACCTCTACACCATTACCTTTATATACTGTAGATCCAGCGCTCTGAGCACTGCGAAGATGCAGATGAGGTGTGAAATCATTATCATTCTTGAATACCAAATAAAACACTTGATGTAGCAGATGTAAACATTGTGTAGGTAGCTACACAATTGCATGCACATACACTAGAACTGCAGGGAGGAGAAATAGCAATTATTAGCTGCTAATGGCTTGCAAGTGTTAATGATTACTCTGACTGCAATAACAAGCAATGCTATACAGACTCTTCTCTCTGAAATGTATCATGCAGAGGAGACTTAAAATAAAAAGTAGAAGCACTTTGAGAGCTATAAGAACAACCTCAACAATATTGATATTCCTGCACTAATGGCACTCTGTCCTTCCTTTGCTTAAAATCTTTCTGAAATGCTGATTAGCTAAATTACAGATTGAAACAAAGATGCAAGTAAATTCTCATGACACTGCATTTCTGCAGTTAAGCTGAGATGAGGGTAAATGCTCAGAAAGTAAAGAGAATAAATAGCTGGCAGTGTTGGCAACCTTACATTAGTATGGTGTGGGCTATTATTAACCTAAGTCATTTGTCAATATCACGTTCATATAGACATGTTCAGGTAGATGAGAAAATTATATTCTGATCTTTATACTGCTGGTTTTGTAATATGTTGGTCTTTTAAGTCAGCTCTGTATGGTGTGCACATTTTCTGATTACTACTTTAAGCCTGTGTTGATGGCAAAGAAGGATAAGTAATACAACTGAGTGTCTGTTGTTACAGCACTGAGTTGAGTTTTCAAATCCAGATGCTGTCCTGTCTAGCAAAGTTAATCCATATTTCCTGAGCTTATGATCAGGTTGTAAAATATACAGATATAGGAAACTTCACAATTCGGTAATGTCATTATTATTCCATAATAGTTATTCCATAATAGTTATTACTAATGACAATTTGTTTTTATTGTGTTCTTCATTTGCACATTTTGGCAAAGCGCACTTTGAACTGGAAGCATTTTGTGGCAGTGAACAAGAGTCCACTGCAAAGTATACAAACTGAGAAATTTCATTTGGCATGCCTTCAGAAGCGCATTTTAGAGTGGCACAGGTGTGCTTTGCTACCACACTGCGAACAGCAGTAAGAAAAGAAATTCCATGCCTCACTTAAGTATCAGTAAAGCACAGTGTAAATCACATGAATTTAAAGAAACAGGAAAACGGGTGTAGGGCTTGATGCCACATACGACTTGTAATATTTGCAGCAGATGTGAAAATGCAGCTTGTGTTTTGTTCTGTGGAATAGACATTGGTATAGATATCTTTTTTTGCCTGTGTAATTTCTGCACTGCTTAACAGATCACAAACAGGGCTTATAGGTGAAAGAAGGAGTGAACAACTTAGTTAGTATAATCTGCATTAACTACAACAGTTTTTTTCACAGATGTGTAGTATTTCTAATGAGTGAGTGATGTGCACAAGCTGGAAATGCAGTGACATTGGACCCATAACAGAGTTGCTCTGGGGTTCAAATCTATACTGTGTGAAGGGAATGCAGAAACTATTACTTAAGTTTTATGATTTACTTTCATCAGAACTTTATGTTGCTTTTTTCTGTTCTTTGCCTTCTGCACTTGCTTGCATATGAGCTGCATACAATCAGGCTTACCTGCTTAAGGAAAAAAGTGAAACATTTTATATGGGCAGGCTTCCACAGTGCAAACAAGCTTAGTGGCAAGGTGTAGATGTCAGCACTCTGCACAATACTGAGTGGAGAACATCCGCCTGCTGTGTAACTGTTTCTGTGGCGCAAGGTGTATATGCATTGACTTTAAAGACAGAACACAGGTGATTCAGAATTCAAACCCAGACACTGCTTATGTTTATAGTGTGTGTCAGAATGCAGTTTCTAACAACACTGTAATTAGGAAAGTAATACTACATACAAATGGCTATCATAATCAGGTTGATTGCAAGAAATGTCTCAGTAACACATTGAGAAATACATTTTTCTAGGTGGCATATGCATTATTATACCATGACCCCCCATTAATATTCCAAAACGTGCACGCTGATTGGCCAGCGTGCACATTGTAAATCGAGTTATATTAATGGAAAAAGGTCCGGTCGCCCGGACTTTTTTCCGTTAGTATAACTCTATTTTTAAAACACTGTCTCGCTATGTTAAATGGATTTAACATAGCGAGACAGCTTTAAAATAAGCAACGGAGATCTCTGTTGCTTATTTTAAAGCTGTCTCGCTATGCTAAACCCATTTAACATAGCGAGACAGGTTTTAAAAAAACAAGCAACGGAGAAAGCAAGATCTCCGTTGCTTTTTTTAACTGTTTTGCTATGTTAAATGGGTTTAGCATAGCGAGACAGTTTTAAAATAAGCAACGGACATCTCCGTTGCTTATTTTAAAGCTGTCTCGCTATGTTAAACCCATTTAACATAGCAAAACAGTAAAAAAAAAGCAACGGAGATCTTGCTTTCTCCATTGCTTTTGCCCACAGCTCTGATGTACTGCGCAGGTGCGCAGTACATCAGAACTGCCGCGGATGCCAGACATCTGCGGAAGGGCAGAAAACAGGCATTATACTATGCCATTATTTAAGTAATAGTTTCTTTTATTAAATAATGTCATGGTATAATAGCAATAACCCACTTCTGGGTGTGGGTAATGCTGTATTTACCCACGGTTGGCTTTGTTTGGTCCCTCGGGCTTCGCCCTCGGGACCAAACCACGCCAACCGTGGGTAAATCCAGCATTACCCACACCCAGGTGTGGGTTATTGCTATAATAATTTAGTTATGAAACACTGTTGAATGTGTGTGTAATTGTTTAAGCAGGATAATTGCGATAATTAATTAAAAATTTATGTGTATATCTGTGATGAGCATCTTCACTACTCACATAACCCATCTCTGTGTTAAAGACTGTATGTGCTCTGCAGTATGCATGTATCATACTCCAGGCTGTATTACTCATCTCATTAAAGTCTATCCATCCAACATATATTTACAAATAGTAATATTGTCTCTTCCATGGATATGCATTTTCCAGGACTTCTTAAAGTCACACACTTGCAGGCCTATCTGAAGTGTATCTCCATTCATACTGAATGTAGTTTAACTGTAATGAACATGATTGAAAAGGAGCTCCCTGTCACTGACAAATAATCACCTTCCTTGAAAAATATGCATTATTTCTTCTTTAGGTTTGATTCCCACATTGTACAACTAACTTTTTACAGTGAGTAATTCCAGGACGTTATGAGCCAAGTCACCCTACTTAACCTCCAAAACACCAAGGATAACAATCCAAGCCATTTGCCTGTCAGTATTGACCACCTGAAAAAGTGTAAATAGGCAGAGCATCACACCTTCATTTCTGTTTGATAAAATACCTTATTCTTTGTTTGGCAATGCCTCTCTCTGCTTTCCATTGTGCAAATGCATTTGGTATGGTTGTGCATATTTGTGCAGTAGCTGTTAAATGCAAGAACAGAATTTGGCACCAATTCAGAAGTGGAGTTGCAGCTTGACTTCTGCAAACATGGCTGGTGCAGGAGATGATGGTACAGAATTTAGAGCACAGAGGTGGGCTATTGAGGAGACCAGGATTTTTGTGGCACTGTGTGTGAAGATCTACAGCTGTAGGCTGTTGCAGGACTATACAGGGTCTCAGTATCAGAAAGAAACTTGGACCTGATTAGTTAAGGCTGTCTCCAGTGCAACTATCATCCCATGCACTGGAGACAATTGTTGTCATCAGTATAGTGACCTGAAACAATGCAAGAAGGATCTCCTTAGTAGATGGGAGGATGAGTTTAGAACTGTTGACATCCCACAGTTGTGTAAGTATACTGACCCATCAGTATTAAATGGTATAGGATGCAGAACGCAACCAAAACTGTCATTCATCAAGCTTTCATGTCTCTGAAGTCATTGTAGTCAGCAAGGAGGCACACCAAGAGTGGTTAAATCACCTCAGAGAGGTACAAAGTACATATGGATCATGTCTTCCTGTAAGCCTAATCACTATTGTAATTATATTTAATAAGGCAATAGTGATATAAATAGCTGTATCTATGATGTTTGATTGATTAATGGTATAGTAGAGTAAGACCTTCCCATCATGCATGGATGTGCCAAAAGTGTGTAAACCAGATAATCATGAATATGTATTTTCTGGAAGTATATATTTGTGTCACATATCATGGATCTAATTCTCTATCTTTGTTGTCTCATCCCACTCCATTTCTCTTCTTTTTAATTTTTATTTATTTATTTTTGGGGGATTTTCAGTGGCTTAAAATCATTATGTTGTCATACATTTCTGCTTACCAAAACTGCAGGACTGACACCCAGCACTTCAGAGTCCTAAGCTGTCAGCATTGTTTCCACAACCCCTACCCTATCTGCCTCATCTGCGTCAGATAGCTCTGCCCTGGCAGCTGGTGCACTTACACCCTCTGAAAGTAATAGTAGTGGAGGTGGTGATTTTGTCACCTGTCAAGAACTGACAGGGCTGGTGGAGGGTATCATGGAAAGAGGCTTTGGGGTCTGAATTGGCTATGTAGAAAAGGTGCTTTGTCACATTGCCAAGATGATGCAACATTGAGCACTGACACAGGAAACTGAGACAAGAGACAGATGATTGTTCTGAGGGTGAGGATTAGATTTTCACACTTCTCATGGTGGGTGTGGGTGTGCCTCTGATGTCCCTTATTCATCCCCAAGCATAGTGTCCCCCAATCTCTTGCACCCATCACCATCTCTGTCTTGTTCTTGTATGTTTGCACCTGCTTTCTCATCTAACCTTCATACCTGACCCTCACGTTCTTAAGCCCCTTCACCAACTTTCCTGTCTCTCTCTGAAAGTAAAAAAAAAAAACTAAACAATGTCCACCTGTCCCATAAAAAATAAAGACTCATACACAGCTCTCCATCTATGTGTCTTATTGCTATACTTGATTTGTTAAACTTGGCTCTACAGCATTATCCTGTTATTGTCACCTACCCTTGGTGTGGTGACAGTACAAATTCAGCAAATTCTGTCTACACTTCTACATTTATGATGTAAAGATATAGATAGCTATGGTTCTCTCCAACTACCTACCTGTAACTTCCTCTATTCTTTCACTTGTCTTCCCTCTGCTTGCCCCATCCCCTTTCCTTTTAACCCTTTTCACACATTTAATCTGGTCAAGAACATAATCACACCCAACACACATGACCAAAAATGACCCATAAGAAAGCCTTTACTTTTTTCCCCTCAGCATTTGAGCATTCATTAGCACCGTGCACCAGTGCTGAGTGATGGTGAATGGCTGATCATATTCTATGGCAAGACCTGTTCAATTGTTGCCATCACCCACAGTAGTCCATTTATCCCCATGCAAAGGTGTTTAAACATGCTGTGCTACCTGAATACAGAGTAAAGACAAAGTAAAGGAAATAAATGGCAACAGTTACTCTAACAGTTTTTTTGGTTATTGGATGCAGCTAAGAAACAACAACCTCTGTGGAGTGTGGACATAAATTAGTTGTTTGAAGATTCATTTTTCACCATAGCATCAAGGGTTCAATTCCAGATGTATGTCACATTATTTCTTACTGTGATGTTACACATATATGTTTCATGGCACATACCTTACTTTGTATCCAGTTAAGCATTTGCCAACACATCCATGACCATAAAGACAATTTAGTAAACCACTTTTATTCTACTCCTTTCTTCCACAGGTTTTGCCTGTCCTACAGCTTCTTGATCCCCAGAGTTACTGATACAGAGCATGACAGTTGAATACTGAGGACACATCATAAAGATGTGCATTAATAACCCATAACATGAACTCTCACTCTACAGAAGTCATATTTTTGCTGTGGCACTTGTTGTAAGTACTGTGTCATCTATATTGTATAATTAGACAAGTAGGGAGTTCTAATCTTACAACAATCAACTTGTGTGTATGATAGTGGGTCCATAATGTCACTGGAGGATTAATTCAACAGCTGTGCACATGTGACTCCTACTCATAAGCAACATTTACATGGTCAGAGCAATCCTACATCCCTTTTTACTCTGTCCACAAATGCATACTGTCAGCAGCACAATGATGAGATCATCATTTCAATAATGCACTCTCACAACACTAAAGTCAGACCTCTCCTGTGTTGCATGAGTGTAATAGATATAATACATTTGTGTGTAGATTGTGTCAGTCAAGTAAGGAGTTTGAATGCAGCCATGAGACTCTCCTGAAAGTGTAAGTGTGTGTGTGTGTGTGTGTGTGTGTGTGTGTGTGTGTGTGTGTGTGTGTGTGTGTGTGTGTGTGTGTGTGTAAATGAATGCAGGAGTGTCTTATACCTCTTAGTATTGACAACATTTAGAATAATACATGGCTGTAGGGGTCTCTGTCACATTGTTGAACTACCTATTCAGCATATGCCTCTTCACTGAACTTTATTTGTTGAAAGCTGATGCCATCGAGCAATGTTTTAAGCTAAATTTTTCCCAGGAAAAATAACCACTAGGCCAACTACTGATCATCACAAAAATCACAAAATTTAAAACCCACTCAAGTGGGGGGCTATGCCCCCCACACACACCCTAACTAAATATACGAACTCCAAGATCACACTACAGTGGGAAAAAGGGCAAATTCCCAGTGACGGCCCACTGTTTTTTCCCCTAGGGAAAAATTCACTAAAATGATCATTCGACAGTAGCTTCAAGGGACTCATCCCATTCAATCCAGGGAGTCAATCTGCCTGCAAATCAGCAGTCCATCGGCTCTCCAAAACCTCTGTTTTCTTATATAAATCACCACCCCCGAGGATTATTGTGTTCTAATTCTAATGCTATAAATATAAACTTGTATTGTACATTCTCATGGATATGTTTAGACAAAGTACTGTGTTCTTTCTTAGTTTAATGTCACTGACATGATGTAGAATTCTGTCTTTGAACTGCCAATTAGTTTTACCAACATAAAATCCATTAGAGAGGGTGCAAGTAGCTACATAAATGATATTTTTGGTGTTATGGTTTGCAGAGGTTTCCAGCTGATATAACCTTTTAGTAACAGGACGGCTAAAAGTGTTACTACTGTTAATTCGAGCACATGCCATGCATTTCCTGTAGGGAAAAGTCCATTTCTTCAAGGTTGTTTTCTTTGATGGAACCCCATCCTTATAACAGAGAAGTCTCTTCAAATTCATCCTATTTTTAAAACAAAACCATGGAACTTTAATCACTATGTCCTTTATTATGTCGTCCAATGTTAGTATGCACCAATTCTTCTTAATAAACTTGCAAACCTGTAAAACATCACTGCTATATGTAAGTAGGCATCTTAGACCACTTTTATTGCTGTTCTCTTGCTGTGGTATGGGACAGGTTGGTGCTGATGTCCTCTTGTCCTTCTCATATTCCTAGTGGTCGTGAGTCCCTGTTGGACCTCTTGTTTTCTATAACCATGAACATGAAGACATTTCACTAACTTTTCAGTTTCCTTCATATATACGTCTTCATCAGTGGATAATCTGAAGGCACAAAGTAACTGATCCTTGATAACATGCTGGTATACCTGCGCAGGATGCATACGTGTCCTATGCAGAAGGTGGTTCTTCCAACAGTCCTTTTTATGTATTCATGTATCAAATTTTCCTCAATCATCCAATAATAATGTTACATCTAAAAACTCAATTACTGGAGTGGCTCTGTGGACATCAAATTGCAAAAAAGTGGTGGTACCTACTATGTACTCAACAAAGCAAGAAAGTTCATTGTCACTGCCACACCACAGAAATGTCATCAACAAATTGTCCATAGTAAACAATATTATCCCTCTATATATTCTTGGCATTGAAAATATAGTCAGATTCCCATTGGGTCATCACTATATTGGAGCAGCTGTTGGCACATGAAATGCCCATTGCCACTCCCCATGTCTGCCAATAATGCTCTCAGCCATACAAGACGATGTTATTACAAAGTATAATATCCAAATGTAGACACACCTGGAGAGTAGTGTGGCCATCAAGAACATCACTCTGTCTTAAAAATGATTTAATAGCTCCAATACCATGGTCATTAGGGATTACTGTAAATTGATTTTTAGCATTCATGGTAACCATTATAAGATCCATGGTGTTGGTCAATGTTTGTACATAAAAATACAGAGCATCTAAAAACTGTGAGGTGTCTCTTAGTACAGTAACGACTCTGGATAAAACTTTCTTTTGTAGATGCTCCACATAAATAGAAGCTGGTTCTGGGAGTCATCTACCCCCAGAGACAATTTGATGTAGGGGTGGGTTTTGTTCATCAAACAAAGCCAAGCTGCTGGAGGGCAAGCCCCGCTGCACCCCCATACACCCCAAACTTATTTACACAAACTCTGAGAACACCATACTTTGGAGAAAAGGCATTATTCCAAGAAATGTCATCTCGGATTTAATATCTGTAAGTCTGTTCTTTCGGACATTCAGTCTCCATATTTCAGGACTCTAGCAAGTATTGAAGTTTCCAATCGTTACTGTTTGTAATTCTTGGGTTCATTGGTGGGGCAACCCTTGTGGAGTGGCATCACAAGAGCTGTATGCCATATCTCAGGGTCAAGCCAGTTGCTAATCTGAAGTTAATCAGATTTGGGGGGGGGTGCCAAAATTTGTTTATTAGACAGCCAACTGTGTAATAAGGCTCCATTGAGGATGTATTCTTTATTTTGGGTAGTACCTTTAGCACATGTTCTTTAGTGGTGTTGGGGGGATCAGAGACTGTCCAGAATATGTGGACATTGTATGACTGTCTTAGGGTTGAGACCTGCACTGAATGTGTTTGCTAGTATGCTGGCAATGTCCTCAGGATTGGAGTAGGAAGTGACATTTTGGATAAGTTCAAAGCAAAGTTGAGAGTTATTCTGTACTTTCTTGATATAACCAAAAAAGGATTTGTAGTTGTCTTTCGCTTTTGATGCCAGCCTGAGCACACAAGAGGCCTGCATTTTCCTTACAATATTTTTTAATACATTAGATAACTTGATGTTAACCTTGATCTGGGGGGGGGTCTTTAGTTTTGATAAATACTTTGAAGTTTGCTGCGTTGCTCCTGTACTTTCCATTTTGTTTAGATCATTAGAACAGCCAGGTTTATACAGTAATCCTGGTGAGTATGGCATAGTCTATATTAATTTTCTTAAAACCTACACATAGCAACTTTATGTGATATTTGACCATATCACAAACAAGCTTGCTTATTAGGGTCTAAAACAAAATCATCATAACAGTTCACTCAGATTTATCTTTCTGAAATTACATAGCCTTTAAACAATGTTATTTCCATGCATACTGCTATGTTGAATTTATAAAGATAGTTTTATTAATTACCAGTCTCACTGCTGCTAAAGAAAGACGATTTTACTTTGTTTTGCAGGTTAGACCACTGATCTCCGTGGACCTTTTTCATATTCAACCTGAGAGTGGTGTCTAGTTAAGTTATTTGCTCAGGGTCACCCAGTTAGGCAATGAAGGCTAAGGGAATCAAACCTCATACAACTGGACCACAGAAAATGGCTCATTAATACCTTCTTAATCCTTTAGGCCAACTGCCATACTGAGCATCAGAATATGAACTGAGGGTAGAATAATTCTGTTTTCAGACACTTGTTATAGTCTAATGACCACATCCTTTCTCTCTCTCAGTACATCTGCAACCTCCCGCAAAGTGTAGTGCTTGGACACACCTCTCAACGTCTTTGCTTAAGATTTCTGGACAAACCCAAAAATAATGGGAGCACAAAGGCCCAAAAAGCATGGGGCAGGTTTTAAATATGCTAATTTTCTTAAAATTCATAGAACAACATGTTTTGACATGAATGTGAATTTTCTGAACAATAAACTTTAATGTCTAGCATTATCAAATATTTTATGAGGGACAGGGCAGCAAAACAAGGCAAAATCATGACTGTTCTGCAAAATCAGGGACAGTTGAGAGGTATATTTACTCATTCCATGGTTATGCTTCAGAATACCTTCTTGTTTCACTTTTGGAATAAAAAGCCTCTACAGACTGTTTCCATCCTATTAATTTTTTTTTGCAGCTAGCTCAGCTCATGCCACCAAAATACATACTGTTTTTCCCAATATATTTGCCTTTTGCACTTAAAATGTTATTAGTTACACAAAACAGTTTCTTGCTGTCCGTATAAGTTGTCCAAACCTCCATGGTAGCTTTAAATGAATTAGTATTTTCAAAGCCATACAAAATGAGCCCGTTTTCAAACACATCCATTTACATTTATTGCTCAGACTTTCCTGAGACACAAAAATCAGCATACAAGCACTTTTCTATACCCTAACACATAATAAGCATTAAAAGCATACCCTGACAGATAATAACCATTAAGAGCTTCATTAGAAACTCATCTCACTAGATTGTCATATGACCTCATTTCTGACTTACTTTGAGGCTTGAGTGCAATTAACTTGTAACTTGTTAGTCCATTCTTGTCAATTTTGTGCCCACAATGCAACATTTCACCTTTGAAAAGTGTGCACTTGTGTCTGTTTGCCTAAAGTCCATGCTTTTTATGAAAATCATTTACTACTGTCTCCCTTAAATAACAATTCTATATGACATTTTTTACATACCATTCTTTACAGTACACAACCAATGAAAATACTTTTTTCATTTTAATACATTATAGCTGTTATCCTGGTAGCCTTCATACATACTCTTATTAGAAATCATGATGTATTATCTTTAAAGTAAATTTCCTGCCTTTAAATGAACTGCAGAAGTAATTTTTAATATAAATGCTTTTGATAATGTTTTTGTTATAAATAAACATAGATATCCCATTATTGGAATACCCAGGTTTTCTCCTATAACACTGTAGTCTGTCTGTTTGATGATATAACATTATACTACCATGATGAATGCTCAATGACAACTATTCAACATGTAACCTCTATTTATATTTAGTAATTTAGATATTAAAATCCGTGGTGGTGCAGTGGTAGCATTGTTGCCTCACAGCAAGAGGTTCTCCCATTCGATTCTCGGCTGGAGTGCAGGGAGTGCCTTCTGTGTGGAGTCTGCATGTCCTCCCGGTGGTTGGGTGGGCGTTCAAAAGACATTCGTAAATGGGTGTGCCTTGATTGAATGTCAAGCTGGCACCTCAGTGTTCGTGAAAAATCTACTGCCAATCATTAGCAGACCGGAGTTCCGCTGTGGCGACCCCTAACGGGGAAAAGCCGAAAGACACAACAACAACTTTAGGTATTAAAAGTAAGAATAAATAGGGGTTATGTGCTGAGCACATACACAGACATACACATATATGTATGGGCACACACACATACACAAGCATAGTCACATGCACACATTCATATACATATACATACATGTAGAGAAGCGAATGCACAAACACACACATTCACATAGATGTACATACACACACTCACTCACATACATATACATAGACCAACATGCACACATTTGCACATGGACACACACACACACACACGCACACACACACACACACACATGCACACACGCACATATGCACACACACACACACACACACACACACACACACACACACACACACACACACACACACACACACACACACACACACACACACACACACACAAACATATATGTAAATGCTCTTCAGTGTACACACTTTGTCAATACAGGCGCCTGAATGAAATTTAGGCCATGAATTCCAGATAAGGATGTAACAATACAAACTCATTGTATGAATCACATGGGATAACCAGAATGATCCTGCTTCATTGATGCTGAATTTACTGTCTGTTGAAAAACTGTAAATTTGTAACACTCTGTCAGAAGTCAACCATTCAGACCTTCAGTTAAGGCAATTTTGAAATACTCTGGGTTTTATAAAGACAGCTTTATTAATTACCAGTCTCACTTCTGCTACAGAAAGATGATTCATACTGAGCAGCAGAAAACAAATTAAAGGTAGAATCATGTGCTTTCAGACACATGTTATGGTCTGATGACCACATCCTTAAATTGACCACAAAAAAGCAATTACATACATGAGACTGTGAAGTGAGTATTATGGGGAAAGCCTACTATAAACTGTTATGGATTCAGGCCACTTAATGTGCCTGTAGCCAGTACTAATAGTAATGAAAGGGGTAATGCTTGGTCTCATAATAAAATGTCATTTTTTAAAACTAAAACATGGCATGTAGGTAGGTTTGTGGTTGGTACTTTGCTTGCCTAAATAGCAAATGGACATGCAGTATTTTTAAACAAATAGCATGAGATACATTTGTATTTCTAGTTTATATAAATAAAACAATTACACAGGTAACATTCAGATTCGAGAAGGCATTATGAATCAGGTGTGTGAGGGTCAAAACAGACAGCTGCCTAATGGATTTTAAAATAAAAACTGTACAGCTTCCCTGCCAATCTCATGAAAACATTAATTTCTCAGCATGAGTGGCACAGTGTGGGAGTGATGGATTTGAAACAGACAACTGCAAATGTATGCAGTGTGTGTGTGATTCTTTAAAGAGCACAAAGCCAAGTAGAAACCCACATAGCACAGGCATTTGGTATTCAGAAGCAGTTAGCTCCAGCATATGTAGGTACATGTACACATTATGCATTCGGGGAGTCTGGGGTAATTTACACAAAGAAATCAGTTTGGTAAATGTAATTTGCAGATTGGAGGAGTCAGGAGGCAGATAAGCAGTATGTCTGAATACAGTTGTATAAAGTAGTAGACAGGGACAGCAATTTAAACATATGTTTAATTTAAAAATGGAAAAGTGCTCATCATACAACTATAGCATGCTACAAAGAAGGCAAAGGATAAATAAATTAAATAAATGAAGGAACGCACCTGACAAGTAAATGGCATTACTCTGATCACAAGGACATGTTAATCCATAATTACAGATCATTGAAGTACTGGTAGTCAAGCATCTTTAGGTTGAAAATGTAATCACTCAGCGAGTTTCGCCTTAATCCATTGAACTGTGGGAGCTGGTGGAACACTTTCTGCAGGCTTTTTCCCTTTTCTCTGCTACGGTGCAATTGTGGAGATGATAAATATTATTTAGGGATGTGTGGGAGTGGGCTCCTACATAAGGGGTGCAGAGTGGATTCTACAAAGAAGACCTATTAATTATTTATTTATTTTTTCGACTTACCATTTTTTTACTGTTTAATTTTCTGTGAATGGTGAGGTGGAAAAGCATGCTTCGAATGGACATAGTTAACCACAGTTTACACTAAGTATGGCAGTCTTTCAGTAACCTCTGGAAAATAATTCCCGTCCGGACCGGAGAAAGGTCCCCCTGAGAGGCTCTGAGGGCATGGGAACATAGCATGGCTCGGCAGTCTCCTGGAGATATGGGGATTCCTTTTCTTGAGTGGAATACTAGTTTATCCATGAACAGCTTAGTACCGGTCACAAGTGGTGTCCCACAGGGCTCGGTCCTTGGCCCCCTATTGTTTGGCATCTACTTCTCAGAAGTACAGGCCAACATGGGAGGACTTTGGCTGACAAAGTTTGCAGATGACTGCAAACTGGGCGCCATAGTGGAAAGTGCATCGGACACGGATATCCTTCAGAAGGGACTCACTGAAACAGATAGCTGGTGCCAGAGCCATGGCCTGAAGTTAAACGCCAAAAAATGTATAGTCATACCCTTCGGGAAAAACAAGGTAACCCCAAGCTACCATATAGGTGGCAATCCACTAAGCACAGAAGAGGTTATCAGGGACCTGGGGACCCAGGTTGACAGTGGCCTTTCTTTTGACACTCACATTGCTAAAGTGGTTAGAAAGACCTTCTACATTGCCCACCTGATCATGAAGGGATTCACATCCAGATCTAGTGAGGTCATTGTTCCCTGTACTCTTCACTTATCAGACCAATGATCGAGTACAATGCCCCATTCGGGATGCATCTCACCCGACATCTGCAGCAATTGGAGAGACCCCAAAAGTTCCTCACCAAAAGGATAAAGGGACTCCAAAATCTGTCATATGCTGCCAGATTGAAGAAACTCCAGCTCTATTCAGTCGCATACCGTCTGCTCAGAGGTGACATGTGCCTGACATACAAGGCCATGTCCAACCCGGAATTAATGGACATGCTCCACCTCAAATAATCCAAATCCACCAAAACCACTAGAGCAAGCGACTTAAACCTTAGCACGGATATAAATAGGACGTGCTGGAGGGATAGATTTATCACTCAGAGACTCCCTATGCTGTGGAATAAAATCCCGGTCCATGTGAGGCAGAGCACCTCGCTGACTCTGTTCAAGAGAAATCTAGACCTGTGGATGGGAGATCGTAGGTTTACCCCGGGAATCATCTCTGGGTCACTGCTGGACAGAGGCACAACAAACTAATGGGCACAGTATTTTTTCATATAAGGGGTGGCGTAAGCCACAATAATTTGGGCTAGGCTTATAAATGCCTTAGGGCAGATAGCCTAGTATAAACCTATGAACCTATGAACCTCGTCTATAATATCTCCATATTAACAGGTAATATCACATATAAAACATTCTTCCATTGAGGAAGTAGTTTCACTCTTGCTTATTATAAACAATTCGAAAAAGACACAACTGACATATATCAGAAGGCAGATTTAGAAGTAAGTGTTATAATGTCCAACCCTTTTGTTCCTGCAGGGTCATCTTCCTCTTCTGTCATGTCCTCAAACTACATTAGAGATACAGAAGGAGTATTGCAGGAATTGTACTGAATTACCCACAGGTGTGCAATTGCTCCACGGAGAACATCCTTTTAGATCCATCGACTGCATTATGCATCTTATCAGCATGGAATGACCCCCCAGATTTCCTTTTTTCCTCATAAGTCTTTTATTCAGCTATTGCTATACTAAATGCTTAACAACTTCACTTCTCACTTATCTACAGAATGCTGGTGAAGAGAAAAACCTGAAAACCTTTGGAAAGTAACTTATGTGTTTATCTTAAAGAACCATTTACAGGATTTTGCTTCAAATAGAATTCACCAGCTTCAGTAGCTGAAAAGCACCCAAACTGAAAAAAAAACTAGTCTAAAAAACATGGCATCTCAGTTGTTAACACATATTTGCAGTAAAATGATGCATTCGTTATTTAACACTCATGTCTATATTAAGCAACATGAATCTACATGTTGAACCTTCTGGCACCTTCCAAATGGGAATGTGTTCAGTAGTGTCATCCCATTTCATCACTTATGGCTCTTCAGTGATCTACCTATACATCTCTGAAAGGGAAGATAATGGTAATAGAGCTTATCTAGTCCATCACAATGGTGGCTAGTGGTTTGAACCTCAAGATGGGTTTCATAAGACATTATAACATTAACAATCTTTTCCCATTAGAGCAACTAATAACACATATATATATTAGCTATACTGCAGGGCAAATGTATGTTTTACTGAACATGATTTTGTGATGTTTATATACTGACTTGAAAATGATGATTGTCTCAGAAAGTCCATAGTACTTGAAATATTGTGGGCAGTGCCACCTGGTTTTTATTTAAGCATACAGGGTGGTTAATATCATATAAAGTGAACATTTTAATTAGAATGCTAGTAACCATAAGCTTGACAGTCAGAATTAGTATATTTTTACATTAAAACACAGCTGTGTGATTTCAGTACTACTCATATCTTTCTAAAATAAAATTGTTTACCACTGGACACAGGCTTATCTACTCGGGGACAACCTAGGGGTATTGCCTGGTAAACACTTTGCTTAGAGTCATGCAACAGGCAAACAGAGGAAAAAGGAATCAAACCTGTATCATTGGTTATAGGAAACAGCTCATTAACCACTCACACCATTAATCCTTCATTTTTACCCAAAATGAAGGCCAAAGTTACCAGTTAGGACTTAATACTGATATTACATTAACATATGCATACTGATTCCAGGACAGCTTTTCAGTTTAATTTTCTTTTTTTTTTGTTCTTACATGTTAGCTAAAACACAGTTTTGTATAGCATGCTAATTATGCATGTCTCTTCTAATGATTTAAGTTAGGATTATAACTGACAGACAAAGAAATGTAACAGATGACTCAGTAAATGATAAACACACAGGCATGAGCATGAATCCCCGCCTGTGTCACTTATAGGGTCTATACCACTGTAGTAGCAGGCCATGTGACAGAGGCAGTGGGAATGCAGTCGACAGGAATAACACATCTAGATAACAGAACCGCTGATATCAAGATAACACAGATGCACATACTTGTATTGGAACTTCTGTCTTTGTCTAAGGATGCAGTCACCATAATATGGTATTAGCAAGGCATGCTAATGGAATAATCATGAAAGAGGTGGCTACAAAATACTTTTCAGGGAAACAGAAAAGGTGATATTAGAATAAACAAAATGCATAGAACTGAGTTCAAACCCCTGACCTTTCACATTGATATTGCAAATTCATGAGCATGAGTAAGACATGCCGTAGAAGCAGGTGGTCTGAAGATGTGTGACTACATATACAAATGAAGTGTTAAAAGTAATGCTGCAGAATGTAAAACGCACTTTGAAAATTTACATAATACAGGTGGGGACTGAAAGCCACCATACACTGTATGAATTACTGCATGATTATAGCAAGGCATGGAATCTGTCAGATGAATATATCACGTTACCACATTGTATAGTTATATGGCATTATCAGCACATGATAATGATGGCTGCCATCATTAGCTTTGAATACCTGCCTGCCTAACTAACATTTTCTTGACTTGTGCACTAAGTACTGATGCCACTGAAGAAGTTATACCCCAGTTGTCAGAAAGCACACATTTCAGGGGATCCATCACCAGAGTGTGTGTGTGAATGGATATGGCCATGGTTAAAAGGGAGTGCACTTTGGGGAAACAAAAAACGGCACCTGTACCAGTGCCACAGCCAGGTGTAATATCTCACATCACATCTGTTCACTAAGCCACAGAACAAGCTATACAGCATTTGTTGGACATTGTGCGATTGGATGGAGTCTATGAGCCATGTGAAACATGCAGAAGTACTCACTGGATCGTAAGTCTCCAAGTACTTGACTGACAATTTGACCATCACATCAGGAGTACTTTGAACCATGGAATGTGTTACAGTTAAAATAATAACTGTCTACTCATGCTCATATCAGTATAGCTTTCTTTCTCATGTCAAGGCTAAGTTCATTCATGCGATGGTCAGTGTATCGTTAATGCAGCAGAAGGATCCTTCTTCAATTTTTGCCACAGGATGTGAACCGTCACTTATCGTTTCCTAAATATGAATGGTGATGCAGCTCGATGCCAAGCATAGCACAATATTAAACGTAGGCAGCTCGATGCCAAGCATAGCACAATATTAAACGTAGGCAGCTCGATGCCAAGCATAGCACAATATTAAATGTAGGCAGCTCGATGCCAAGCATAGCACAATATTAAACGTAAGCAGCTCGATGCCAAGCATAGCACAATATCAAACGTAGGCAGCTCGATGCCAAGCATAGCACAATATTAAACGTAGGCAGCTCGATGTCAAGCATAGCACAATATTAAACATAGGCAGCTCGATGCCAAGCATAGCACAATATTAAACGTAGGCAGCTCGATGCCAAGCATAGCACAATATTAAACGTAGGCAGCTCGATGCCAAGCATAGCACAATATTAAACGTAGGCAGCTCGATGCCAAGCATAGCACAATATTAAACGTAGGCAGCTCGATGTCAAGCATAGCACAATATTAAATGTAGGCAGCGTGATGCCAAGCATAGCACAATATTAAACGTAGGCAGCTCGATGCCAAGCATAGCACAATATTAAACGTGGGCAGCACGATGCCAAGCATAGCAAAATATTAAACGTAGGCAGCTCGATGCTAAGCATAGCACAATATTAAATGTAGGCAGCTCGATGCCAAGCATAGCACAATATTAAACGTAGGCAGCTCGATGCCAAGCATAGCACAATATTAGACGTAGGCAGCTTGATGCCAAGCATAGCACAATAATAAATGTAGGCAGCTCGATGCCAAGCATAGCACAATATTAGACGTAGGCAGCTCGATGCCAAGCATAGCACAATATTAAACGTAGGCAGCTCGATGCCAAGCATAGCACAATATTAAACGTAGGCAGCTCAATGCCAAGCATAGCACAATATTAAACGTAGGCAGCGCAATGCCAAGCATAGCACAATATTAAACGTAGGCAGCGCAATGCCAAGCATAGCACAATATTAAACGTAGGCAGCTCGATGCGAAGCATAGCACAATATTAAACATAGGCAGCTCGATGCCAAGCATAGCACAATATTAAACGTAGGCAGCTCGATGCCAAGCATAGCACAATATTAAACGTAGGCAGCTCGATGCCAAGCATAGCACAATATTAAACATAAGCAGCTCGGTGCCAAGCATAGCCCAATATTAAACATAGACAGCTCGATGCCAAGCATAGCACAATATTAGACGTAGGCAGCTCGATGCCAAGCTTAGCACAATATTAAACGTAGGCAGCTCGATGCCAAGCATAGCACAATATTAAACGTAGGCAGCTCGATGCCAAGCATAGCACAATATTAAACGTAGGCAGCTCGATGCCAAGCATAGCACAATATTAAACGTAGGCAGCTCGATGCCAAGCATAGCACAATATTAAACGTAGGCAGCTCGATGCCAAGCATAGCACAATATTAAACGTAGGCAGCTCGATGCCAAGCATAGCACAATATTAAACGTAAGCAGCTCGATGCCAAGCATAGCACAATATTAAACGTAGGCAGCTCGATGTCAAGCATAGCACAATATTAAACGTAGGCAGCGCGATGCCAAGCATAGCACAATATTAAATGTAGGCAGCTCGATGCCAAGCATAGCACAATATTAAATGTAGGCAGCTCGATGCCAAGCATAGCACAATATTAAACGTAGGCAGCTCGATGCCAAGCATAGCACAATATTAGATGTAGGCAGCTCGATGCCAAGCATAGCACAATATTAAACGTAGGCAGCTCGATGCCAAGCATAGCACAATATTAGACATAGGCAGCTCGATGCCAAGCATAGCACAATATTAAACGTAGGCAGCTCGATGCCAAGCATAGTACAATATTAAATGTAGGTAGCGCAATGCCAAGCATAGCACAATATCAAACGTAGGCAGCTCGATGCCATGCATAGCACAATATTAAACGTAGGCAGCTCGATGCGAAGCAAAGCACAATATTAAACGTAGGCAGCTCGATGCCAAGCATAGCACAATATTAAATGTAGGCAGCTCGATGCCAAGCATAGCACAATATTAAACGTAGGCAAAAATGTCTTTTGGTGTTCAAAATCTACTTTCCATGTGTGCAATGTGATAAATGTGTTACTTTAGATGAAATGCCATGGTAGGGTGTAACATATTTACATGTCTAAGAGTAACATAATGCACGCAGCAGGGGAATGAAGGATTATGTGATATGTTCCAGATTAACACTGAAGGCACAGATGAAGTTGTGTGGTCATGTGTATGACAAATCACAAGTGAAGGGAATGGTCATAAGAGAAGTCAAATGGTGATAGCCTAGGGATTGAACAGGATGGTGGTATGTGACATGGACATATGTAGCACACTAGAGTGCAACACATGCATCTCTAACATCCTCCATATCAGGTGAGTATGCAGACTTGCTGATAAATCTGTGTGTATTCATCATTAAGATATAGCATTTACATGTATAACATTTGCAGTCTGATATCAAGTTATAACTGCAAATGATGTCAGTACTGCAGCTATTGGCATTTGTCTGCAAAAATATTTTTTTTTTCAATTGCATTGCATTGGTATAAATGACATTAGAATAAAAGTTTACAAACATGAGCAAACAATTCCACAGAAACTTTCAATACAATTAAAAAAACATAAATATGAACAGAACAATGGACATACAGACAGGAACAATAACTGCTATGCAACCTAAAAATAAAAATGTAACTTTATACTATTTGTAATTTCAGTTAGCATAAATGCTTACTAAGAGAGCTATGCAAATACTGTTACTCATTAGCCAAAACAATTAAACAGCTTCATATGCAGAAAAAGTATGTTCTATGCATGTGGTCATTTTACAGTTTGGTTGTCTTCCTTGAAATAATACAGAATGTTGTTGACATGCTTATGGAAAAAAGATTTAAACTGAGTCAATGACAGATCTTTCTTAGATTTCCATTCTTTTTGTACAGATTGGCTTTATACATGAGCACTAGGGTAGTTGCCCTGTGGAACATTTTAAGTCTAGCCAATTTTCCTTTAAGAGATGAGAATTAAACTCAGTACCTTGTGTTTGTAAGGTAAACGCTTTAGTCATTATGCCATGCCTCAACCCCTTAAATAGTGGGCTTTTCTGGGATTTGAACATAGGCCATCTCATACCCAAAACAAGAATCATAACGCTAAACCAACAAGCCACTAAAATAATATTGTACACAGATTACCTTTTCATAGGTTCATAGATAGGTGCAAGGCTTGTAGTCCAGGGGCCATTGAGGAGCTAAGCCCAAATTCCTAGTTGCCCTTAAGCAGCATTTGGTTGTCACTTGCTCAAGGTTACACACTAGTCAAATGAGGGCAGAGATAATCAAACCCTGTACCCCTGAAACTATAGCTCATAGCCTTAATCCTCTGCAGTAACTGTTGAATGACACTAGGTAATACCCGGCCCATCTCCAAGACTTGCAATGGGGGGTGAAAACACTTATCCGGTAGTCCAAAAACCTCAAATTTCCACTCCCTTTGTATAGTAATGTTAAAGATTTGTTCCAAAGGAAGCTGACGGTGATGTCAATGAGATCTAATTACAGAACAGTGCCAAATCATGTGAAAGTTATCTGCTTCTCGATGGGCACACCTCCAGCATTTGCCATCCCCTAGGAGCCCTGCTTTGCTTGCCTGATTGGAGTCAGGTACCACCTGTATAGGTATTTGTTGCACCTTATATTTGGACCACCTGTTAAGTCTTCATGGAGCCTTCCATACTTTTTCCCATTCACCGTCTGTGAATAACACACACTCCTGATAGTATCACTAACTCACTTTTCAATCCTGTTGATTTAGGCTCCCATATAGCTCTATATATTGTGCAGACTCATCCTTTCTTAGTTCCCAGCCATTTTCCCTACGTTGTTAACCATCTTTTAGTATTGCAATCTACCCATTTTTCTTTCCAAACATGAGACAACATACTCTATAGACAATTATTTTAAACATATAGGTTTTGATGTACTATCTCTACAGCCTAGTTGGTCCCATTCCACAATCCCTTTACAACCACCAGAATGCTGGATATGTAACACTACTTCCCTTATTATTTCGGGCTGATGGTAAATTATGTTTGTTGAGCCCATTCCACAATGCATGTCACAAAGTTTCAACAACTTTGTATGAATTTCTAGGATCCAATTTTGTAAGGACTGGTCTTTTGTCTATCTGTTCTATTGAACAATTGTAACTGGGGAAACTATTCCTTAGCATAGAGTCTTACCACCTGTAATATTTTAAAAGCTAGCATGTAACTAAGTAAATGGAGTAGGCCTTATCAACCAGAGCATTTGGAGATGTAAATCAGTTGAGTTCCAAGTCTTCTGTGGGTTACTCCCAGTATATGAAAGGCGAACATATTCTGAAACTGAGCAATCTTGGAGTAATATGATGTAATTGGGAGGTTGCAGAGAATCTATAAAATATGGGTCATAATTATGGTAATGAGTGCTTGTATCTTACCTAAAACGGAGTAGAATAAATATAACTTGGCCAAAAAGTTGTTTTTTAACCTTGATTAATGTCTGTACTGTCCAGCTAAGTACTGCTTACTCGTAAGACTAAGTATTTAGGATTTAAGGAGCAAGGATTTGGGGATGGGCTCATGCCAAGTGCCTTATTACCACAACTTATCCATGAGGACTTTTATGAATTGCATTGTAGTCCAGACTTAATTCCAAATTCTCTGAACATATTCAGCAGCCTGGGAGGATAAGAGAGACATTTGTGCTCCACAGTAAGCAATCACCTGCAAAAAGATAAACATACTCTTAACCCCCTTGGACTTTAATATGTTTTCTAGATAGGGCCTTACTCTAATCAACAATTTCTCCATTACTAGCTAAAAGAGACATGGGCAATGGGGGCATCCCTGTCTAGTCCCTTTCTGTATATATCCCTATGCCAGATAATCCCCCACTGACCAACATTCAAAATGATAGTAGTTTGTTAGATATGACTAACTCAACCAAGGAAGGTCTCACCAATGCTCCTAGCCTCTAAAGTTTCAAGTAAGAAGTATTGACGTAGTGTGCCAAATGCCTTGGATATACAATGCCAGAGCCCCTATGCACCACTTCCTATCCCTGTAAAAAGGACCACAGTTGCCACCAACTATCTGCAAAGACCTCCCTTTGACAAGGACGCTTTGCCCTGGTTGGATGAGCAGTGTTAGCAGTTTGTCAAGCCTGGAACCCAGTAAGCAAATCTGGTTTTATGTTTACCTGTTCAATGGCAGACAGTTTCAGTCTGGCAAGAAAAATGTAAGACATTCCCACCCTGAGTGGCATGAAGTACAGTGGAACAGACTCCTCACATTATTTATACTTTGAGCCATGAAAGTATATGCAAAGAGCAGAGGCAACTGACATTATTTTTTATGTCATAATCAAACCAGGTCACTCTCTGTATTCTTACTCTGTCTCTGTACTATGGAATTCACTGCCTGTAGCTATCAGGTCTATGCCTGGCCTAACCCATTTCAAAACCTTTTTAAAAATCATGTCAGAAATACATGGCTTTGCTCCTGCATAAAGCCTGCCTAATGCACAGCTCTTTCCTCTCATTCTGCACTAGCACCATCCTCCTCTTCTGTCACATTTCACTCCCTCAGTCTGCAAGGGCTAAAGCTCACCTAACTCCATCTCTGTTTCTATACCATATCCTTAAGTTACGTCTCTATTCTTAACTGTCTCACTATCTTTCTGCATCACTAACTTTCTGGCTATTATTTTCCTAACTGAAACCCACATCCTATTTTTCATGTACTAGAACAGTTAATGTCATACAGTGCACTACCTACATACCATTTTTGGGCACTATCTACTCATAGGCATGTACATGGTGAAAGTGACTATCACTATCTATGTTTTAACTCTATAGAATCGTCTGGATGTGTAATCTTGTAACATAGCTTATTTCAACTTATTTTTGTATAGTATTTCTAATGTCATTTGTATTATATTGGATTGTACTGTATTTGATCTGTGTGTGGAGCTTTTCTCCCCAGGCCTGTGCTGAAAACAGGTTGTGTAGACCCAGTCAGACCACCCTGGTAAACAAACATCAAATAAATAAATAATAAATAATAAATAAATAAAATGTTGTCAAAACAAGTTGTAGGACCAATGGCAAAGCCTTGGCACATTCATAGGAATTTTCTTTGTTTTTGCTATACAATGAGAACCAGCTGTAGGTTCTACTGTTCAATGCCAAGTATCAAGCAATGGATGAGCACAGAAATGGATATCTCTGTTTATAAGTCATTTATGGCATCTGTGTGGTGTCTGTTTTTGAACAGACTAAACATGGGAAATTGATTGATAGGCAGAGATGAAAATATGGAGCTAGCACAGGGTAAGACACTCGGTGAGTAATTCAGGAATAAGCTAGATGGAGGTGGGACAGGACCATATATCTCACCTTCTGGTCAAAGAAATAATGTATACATACACGTTATTTATTTATTTATTTTATTTTGCATTTGTTTACTAGACTGCGGTGGTGGTGCTGCGGTAGCGTTGTCGCCTCACAGTTAGATGTTGCCTGTTCGATTCTCAGTTAGAGCTTCTTCTGTGTGGCAACATGCGTGAATGGGCATTCCTTCGTTGAAGGTTGTGCGTTAGGCCTGGTAAGCCAGTACATAAAAATCTACTGCCAATCATTAGCGGACCGGCGTTCCGCTGTGGCAACCCCTAACCGGGAAAAGCCAAAAGACACAATCATTTTGCATTTGTTTACTGGGAATGTCTGACTGGACAACATGCCCATTTTTAGCAGAAGTCCAGGGAGAAAAGCTCCAAGACATACAAAGACTTGCAACTTAACAATTTTACAAAAGAGAAGTTAACAAGTTTAACATATTACATAATATTTTGTAAAAGAAACAAAAAAGTTACACACATATATATATATATATATATATATATATATATATATATATATATATATATATATATATATGTGTGTGTGTGTATATATATATATATATATATATATATATATATATATATATATATATATATATATATATATATATATATATATATAGGGTGTACTAGAGATGGTCTATTATGGTACAGAATAACTTTAGGCAACATAATTCATTACAGAATAGTCTTGTCTTGTTTATTGCAGAAAAGACATCTATGTGGGAGACTATGCAACCAAGTCATTAGTGTGGACAAAAGATTTTTCTTCACTTTTTACCATGGGATAGTAAATGTCATGTATCCTCAATGATCTACGTCTATCAATGCTGCTCTAACTAAACGTAGTATATGAGGTGCATACATTTGTTACATTGTAACCTATTAGTCTTTTGCGTATGTGCTGCCCTAACTAAATGTATTGTATGAGGTGCATACATTTGTTACATTGTAACCTATTAGTCTTTTGCATATGTGCCTGTTGTGCTCATTTTGATTTTGCAACATGATAAAAGTCACTGAGCAGAGCATTGCTCATGCATGCCACATTTCTTTCACAGGACAAGTATCAATAATATGCATTTCGTGTTATTACAGCAGTGGGAATCACAATAAAATAAATTTATGTGACAGGATTAAAAGCCATGCATAGCTCAATCACAATATAACAGATGGTTTTATTCAGGTATGCCACCAAATTTCTCAGGGAAAATATATTAAGAGATGATTGTTGTAATGGAATACACATAATTATTGGAAACAAAAATACTATGCAAAGGCATTCCACACTCAGTGGATTAGAAATGTGCATGCAGTCCATTGAAATGGAGGATTCATATCAGTAGTATATTGAACCATGAAAGTTGTTACAAAGAATGCAATCACCTTATATTACTTTGATGTTTGCTTTTAATGTCATATATGCTAACTGATGTGCAGCAGTGCTAAGCTCTGGGGTGCTACTGTTAGCAAAGTCTTGACATACATGTTAATGAATTTTATTTGTCTTCGCCATAGGATGAGATCAGGTCCACTGGGCACACAAGCCCTTTTCAGGGATGATCCAGGAGAAATGTCCAGTTAAGGGACTTGATCATGTTCACACAGAATACAAATAAGACTGCGAGAATCAAACCCTGTACCACAGGAACTCCAGCTTACAACATAAACCCTGTGTACCAGCTGTACTGTGAGATGTATAACATGATAAACCTCAGTCCCTGTTTTTTCTACTAAGACTGTTATGGTCAGTACTTACTAAACCTTTAATGGTTAGGGCTTGCATGGCCATTGCAGACACTATGAAACAGCCACCTCACAATAATCCATGAACAACTGCTCAATATGTTGACCACTCTAGTAACACCTTCTGTACACCTAGATGTAGGATTTTCACAGAGTTCTTGTAAATGGATAATATACTTTTTTTTCTATGTAATTTTGCTGTGTTAGCAGTATTTATTACTATGTAACATAGCTATCATATGGAACATATCTGTAGCATTGCAATGTGTGATAGACCTTTGCAATGTGTATTTTTAGGAGCATAACAACTAATTGGTGTAACACTAGTCATAATATATGCAATGTATAAGCCTGACTATCTCATAATACCTTCTACCTGGATGTTCTTCGTGTTTCACTGTTGCAGTCATTACATTTGGGTTATCTGCTTGCAGTAGTCCTCAGTCGGCCTGATTAACAAAGTCTTGGGTCCTGTGTCGGTTGCTGTCCCTTCTTCCATGACATCAGGTCATCAGGGGTATAAAACATGTAGCCGACGCCATTACACCAGTCTTTCTTGCCATGCTGTGCTCGAAGCAGAAGCAGTTCGCAAGTGCCGGTTGGCCGACTCTAGAAATTTTCGTTTTCGAGTTTCAAAACCGAAGTCTTCAACTAAAGCTAAGTACCCCATTGGGGAAACTTTTTCTTGCTCCTTACAGATGTCAGTAAAAGTTAATAATTGCATTACTTGTGGAAAGCAAATACCTCATAAAGATTTTCATTTGTACTGTATTCCTTGCCTGGGCCCTGACCACGATGTACCTTGCTGTTGGTTTTGTGCTTTATTTAATCAACGCACTATCCATCATCGGTATATTTTTGCCTCTAAATATTTCGGTTCTCGGTTTAATTATCCAGAAATGTCGTCAGTTAGCCATCCGACTACCGGGATTTCGAAAAAATGCAATAATAAAGATAGACAGGCCGCCGAGGTTCAAAACTGCCAACAACGCTTCTCCTAAGCCAGTCACCAGTTCACCAGTACTCAGTGAGGTGCTTTTGCAGCCCCTGATATCCGCAACTTCTGATTTGCAGACCTCTACTGAGACCCATTCGGAGTCTGGTATGCCGTGAGATGCTTCAACTATGGAACCCATGGATGTCTCTACCTTGGATGGGTCCAGAGCCACTGTGCAGGCACCGGCTTCTGAGGGTGTATTCAGGCCTATGGACTTGCATATTAAACTGACGCCTCCTTCTTCATTTAGGCCTAAATCTAGAACCATGCCTAAAAAACTGATGCCCAGGCCGCATGCTCAGGCCTCCATGCCTAAAAAAACAAATGATAAGAATGGCTGAAGATCTTATAACTCTAATCAGGGGAAGCCAACCGCCCCCTTCTAAGAGACCTAGGACTGAAGTTGTTTGAATCTATTGAACCGGATTCTGATTTTTCTGATTCTTCTGATGATCTGGATTTGCCCTTATCTACTTATGAGGATTCTGATACAGAGGACTCTATTCTTTCTGCTTCCCCTCCAGAGGAATTTTCTTTTGGTGAAATCTTACATACTCTAAGGGAGCATTTCCACTGGGAAAGCCAGGATTTTTCTGATTCATAAAAGAGGCTTAGGGATTTCTTACTCCTGCCTCAGCATAGGCCTTTATCTATTCCTCCTGTACTAGACATTGTTGATGATGCTTTTTTGGACTCTAGTTTGGCCCCTGAGTCTTTGCCTCCTGCTCCCAGAAAGCCTGACAGATATTACAGGGTTCCTGATTCACACAGGTTCCTTTTTAAAAATCCTATTGCTGATCCAGAGACTATTTCACAGGGACCCCAGGGCATTAAGGCTTCTACTGCTAAAAATCCTACCCCTTCTGACAGAGACTCCAGGGTGCTGAATAGATGGGGTAAGAAGGTTTACACTTCTACAACCTTGGCCATTAGAGCTATAAACTGCCAGTTTCATATGTTAAAATATCAGCAACATGTTATTGGATTGCTTAAATAAAAAATGATGTTGATTCCTGACTGTGTGGAAAATAAAGAATTACAGGATTTAATGCATTCTGCTGAACAGGTTGGAAAACATACTTTGCAATGTGGATTTGATTCATTAGATGCCTCTTGCAGGGCTGCTGTTACTGGGTCTGTGCTCAGAAGGCATGCTTGGCTTAAGGAGCAGTATTTGCCTGATAATGTTAAAGCTAAATTGTTGGATGCTCCCTTAAATCAGGACCGCCTGTTTGGCAACAAGGCTGAGGAAGTTCTTAAAAAGATGGAAGATAAAGCTAAATCTATGCAAACTGTTAAAGATTTCTTACAAGTTCAGCCTCCTAGATTTAGTAGGCAGTGGCCCTTTAAGAATTGGTCCTTTCCATCCCCTTCCAGGTCTTCTCAAGCCAAACCCAGACATAGCAGAAACCCCAGGTTTCAGTCTCAGGGGACACACAAGACTAAGCAGTGGGGGGTTTCCGCACCCAAATCTGGGAGTAGTAAGACTCCCCCCTATGGAAAACTATCTCAATGACTTGCTTTTAAAACTTCCAAGCACTTCCCAACTGAATGCTCCTTTAGGTGGAAAGATTGGTCTGCAGGCCAGAAACTGGGAACTCATTACCCAGGTCAAATGGGTTTTAAATATAGTGTCCCAAGGATACAGATTTCACTTCCACACCTTACCAACACCAAACTGGTGGCCAGGTCTTCCCCCAAATCAGTGGGCAGAGGCCCAAAATCAAGTACTCTCTCTCTCTTAAGCATGGGGACTATTCAGCCAGTACCAGAAGAGGAAAAGGGACAAGGTTTCTATTTGAGACTTTTTCTGGTACCCAGAAAAGGCAATACATGGCATCCTATCCTGGATCTTTCTACTCTAAATACCTTTTCTGGTGATTCTAAAACTCAAGATGCTGACTCTTCACCAGCTACTTCCTATGCTAGGCAAAGATGCATGGTTGGCAACACTAGACTTAAAAGAAGCATACCTGCACATCCCTATCAGGGAGTCTTGCAGAAGATAGCTACGCTTCAATTCAGGCAACATGCACTATCAGTTCTCTGCACTGCCCTTTGGCTTATCTACTGCGCCCATGGTATTCACAAAGTGCCCAGCTCCAGTCATTGCATTCTGCAGGCAAAGAAATATTCAGATATATCCATACCTGTACGATTGTCTAATTCAGGCAGAAAGCCAGGACAGATACCTCCTAACTGTACAGAATTATTCATTTTTGACCTAGTTTTGGGGTCCAAATAATGGGGTGCCACGATTCCCGAGTGGCACCCCTTCATTCCCAATTTTTAAAAAAAATTTTTTCTTTCGTGCTTTTGGAGCTGCTGTCATCATGTGCGCGATGACGTCAGCTCCGTCACCCTGTCAGAACTGAGCTCAAGGGCACACATTTCTGGCTGGATGAAAGCTTTCTGTTGTGAACTTTAGTGCATGGCTCTATTATGAAAAGTGCTTTTCTTTTTTTCTTGCTGCAGCTTACTTACTGCATGGTTCTGGTATGCTTTTACCGAAGGAAACACCTGCCGAAAGGTTTGAATGATTAAGGTCTAGTATTGTGAACTGCTGCTTTTCTTTTTTTTATTCTAAACTGGCTCTGGTATAGAAACTGTCTGCTTTACTTTTTTTCCTCGTTGTGGCTTCCTGAAAGCTTACTGCACGGCTCTGGTATTCTTTTTACTGAAGGAAATGCCAGATTGAAGTCTAGTATTGTGAATTGCTACTTTTCTTTTTTATTGTGAACTGGCTCTGGTTTGGAAAGTGCTTTCAAAATGGATAGGCCACTGCATTCATTTCTGCTATAAGCATTATGGAAAACCTATTCCACAGGGCATCAGACCTCATTCAACCAGGGCTGCATCTACTTCTACAGCCTTTCTCAGGGGTGTCCCTACAAGGGACATCCTAGAAGCTGCTACCTGGAGTTCTGTACATACTTTCAGCAAGCATTATCATTTGCCAATTTTTTTCTAGATCTAGAGCTAGTTTTGCCTCTGCAGTCTTGCGGGGCCATATAGCTGGTCCTAATTCTCTTTAAATTCCTCCTCCCAACCTTAGCTTTCGGAATCTACCCAAATGTAATGACTGCAACATTGCAACACAAAGAACATAGTACAGTTGTGTACACTTACCATAAATGTAGATGTTCGAGTGTATTCACTGTTGCAGTCCTGGTTACCCTCCCTCCAGCCCCCTTTCATCTATTGGCTATACCTCTACTCTATCTTACTATGCTCAAAAAGCTTTTTGGTGTATTTGCTTTTTTGTTGGAGGTATTTACTTGTATTATAGATTTTATTGCTTCCCATTAGGGGGGCACCTGACATCTGGAGCAAGAAAAACTGATGTAATGGCGTCGGCTGCATGTTTTATACCCCTGACGACCTGACGTCATGGAAGAAGGGACAGCAACTGACACAGGACCCAAGACTTTGTTAATCAGGCCAACTGAGGGCTACTGCAAGCAGATAACCCAAATGTAATGTCTGCAACAGTGAATACACTCGAACATCTACATTTATGGTAAGTGTACACAACTGTACTTTTTCTCCCCAGGTAATCAGGCATGTGCATGGCATTGTGTAAAGCCTCCCCATGTGTTCAGGCATATGCATGGCATTGTGCAGAGCCTCCCCAGGTGTTCAGGCATGTGCGTGGCATTGTGTGTAGCCTCTCCAGGTGTTCAGGCATGTGCATGGCATTGTGTAGAGCCTCCCCAGGTGTTCAGGCATGTGCATGACATTGTGTAGAAGCGCAAGATGATTTTACCTTATTTGTTTATCACACAGGTGGTGAGATTCAGAGACATTAATTAGTTGAGAAGTAATTAATATGTACATCATGGCAAAAAGGCGATCTGCACTACATAAGCATGACATGTAACAGGGTTCCTCACTGATCTATGGAAGAAAAACAATCTTGTAACAGTAACTACTGAAGTGCATTTTGTTCCCTAACAAGAGGAATCTGTCAAATTTCAGATATGTATTACTTTTTACACTTTCTTATTTTCTCACAATTAAAATGTTATTGTACTGTGCACTTGTAAATGATTAATATTACAGTTTCAGTTGCATCTGAATTGTTAAAAGCTGTCTGCTTGAATACATGCACTGAATATAAATAGATCCCAGCACAGTAAATCTACTTGCTGTAAATTTGATTTTGACATTTGTTGTTGTAATGTTGGCTACCTTTAAATATGGGTATCCAAAATAATGATATAGATGACTTATTGTGTGACTTGGTGTATATTGTGAGCATTTTGCTTAATAGAGTTGGGTGCTTGAATGCATGACAGTCATGCAGTTGTTACCCTTTTGGTGTTTGTGCATGGGTTAGGATTAATGACAGTGGTATTTATTGCACCTTAGGAAAAACATGACATATACATTTTAGTAGTATTTTCATAAATGCTATTATGAGTACTTAACCATATGGGACCATGGCTGCTAATTGCAGTGCTTTCCAGCTTAACAGGCATATGCTTGAAACATGATCAGCTAGAGGCAGATCCACCTGTAAGCCTCAGTTTACTGAGGCTGAGAATGAGGTGGAACTACAGGACTTCCATCTCCATGGTAAACAGATTGTGGCTTTGCAATTCTCTTTCTTGACTGTTTCTGGCAACAGGTTGTTCAGGATGTGGCTGCTGTTGGTGGCCAGGCCTGCAAATATGTTATGGTATGGCAGAGAGCCTGTGGCATAATTCACAGTGCCACCACCAGAGTGGAGACTGACATGTGAGCAGAGGACTACAGGTGGTGGGTCATCTACCAACCCACAACTTACAGAGATGGAGGAGTTCTTGGCCTCACTAATAAGCAGTACCACTTATAAAGAGTTTCACATCGCTGAGCTGGATGTAGGGACAATGTGGGATAGACCCCCATGGGATTTTGACAGATAATGCACCAGGTATGTGGTCCTCCTTTTGCTATGTTCCCCATTTAGAGCCTTTAATCACATTATTTGCTATTCATGAATAGGTACATCTGGCATCATGTTGCAACAACCAGCTGTACAAAGTATGGACATATTTGAATTTAGGTTACATTTCATTATAGTTGTAATGGTATGGCTTGCATGTATAGTTATGGTGCTTAGAGAAAGTTGCATTGGATATGATTTTTATTTTATTGCATTCACGGGTGAAATATTGTACAGCATGAGCACTGTGGAACTACTCCTGTCTGATGTTGGAGGATCCTTATCCTCTGGTGATGATGATGATGATCATGAGGATGATCAGGCTCCGTCCATGGCTGCAGAGCATTTTGTCAGAGACAGGGTGTGTAACACTTACATCCCCTCCAGACTACAGGCACAGTGTCTCTGCCTGTGCATACACATGAAATATTACTATCTGAGAGTGAACAGGTTGGTGGGGACACTCTAGGTCAGGATGGTGCGGTGGCCCTAGGAGAAGACACCTCAGAACTTGCCCAGTGCCTTCATGAGCATGAAGTACCACACTGGAGGTAAGTATTGCTGCCTGCAGAATGTGCAGTGCCTGTTCTGGATAACCTGGTGAGTGCTGGTCCTCGAGGCTGATCATTTGTAACATCATCTGATTTTAGTTAACCTGGCTGTGGACAAGTGAGGCCTGCTTTTGCAGCAGTAGCACTTCCACTGCTATATCAGTGGTGGGAATGTCTACATCCAAGAGAAGCTGTCCCCACAGTCTTGGTCATTGTCATGCTGATAGCTCCTCCAACAGACATTGGTCACATTGGAACAGTGCTATTCTTGACAGAGTCTGATCATCTGTGTGGAGGCATGCACATGAAGCTGAACCCTCTGCCATGCATAACTTGAACCTGTACAGAGATGGTGGAACAGCCAGTGTTACTCATGACACAGTCTATTCATGTGGGTGGATTCATGCACATGATGTTGAACCCTCTCCATGCATGACTTGAACCTGTACAGAAAGCTCCTGCACAGTGCTGACCCACATGTTGAGCTTGTGTCCCATCAAACCCACCACCACACACAGTACAGCGGAACCTTCGTCCCAATGACCCAGCCTTTCAAATAAAACTCTGCACACTGCCCATAAGGTAACTCATTCTGTTTGTCATCACTTAACACTCAGACACTTGTGAAAGACATCCACTCATGTACCTACTGTGTGTGCAAATGATGGTAAGTGTACACTGTCTTCAATCACTCTGAATTATAAGTACATAGGTTCATAGGAGGTTACTAGGCTATTGACCCAAGGGTTGTTTTAAGTCTAGCCTATTACACCCATTATATTTCAAGAGAAAAAGTCTAGTCAGTATCTAAGACTATTATTAATAATGACTGCCCATGTCCAAGAGGAATGTGGGAGCTATTCCTAGCAAGAATTTTCGGTTTCCCATCCATTCATCCAGGCTTCTTTTGAATAGAGTCATTAAGGTGCTCTGCTTAAGATGTATTGGTAGCCTATTCCAGAAAAGTGGTAACCTCTGTGAGATGAATTTGTCTCTCCAGCATGTCTTATCCCAGGCCAGATTTAGGTCACTGGAGTGGGTAATTCTAGTCCCAGTTGACTTATGGATGTGCAGCAACTTCATCAGGTTGGGGTCAGAGATTGCTCTGTAAGCCAGGTACAGGTCTCCCCTAAGCAGCCTATATGATATTGAGTGAAGTGACAAAGACTTCATTCTGGCTGTGCAAGGCATGTGCTGAAGACCCTGGGTCTTCCTAGTTATAAATCTCTGTAGTCTCTCCAGTTGCTGTAGGTGTCTGGTATGGTATATTCCAAAGGGGGCATTATACTCAATTATGTGCCTGATAGGGATGAGTATGGGGGGTTATAACCTCTTTTGCTCTACAGGTTATGCCTTTGCTAATCAAATGGGCTGCATATGTCTGACACACACAGAGTGGCCAGCCCTATGCATAGGTAAACACAGTCTAGTGTTTTGGCCTGCCCCAAAATTAGCTTTGTGTATGTGCTTAGTTTATTGTGTTTCTGTAAAACAGCTTACTCATCCACCTGTGCAAATGATGATAAGCATGCCCTGTACTTATAACAACTGCATCTAGGGTTGCCTATGTCTGATGTACAGAGTGGCCAGCCTATGAATGGGTAGACGCAGTCCAGTGTTTGGCATACATCACTTTTATTATATGCATCTGCTTAGCTCTTACATGTTTATGTATTAAACCTGTGTCCTGCCTCTTTGCTAGTGTCACTGCACACTGTGCCCACCTCCATCTGGCATGGTGTTCTCCTACTCCTGACTCCTCATTTTTCTGAGCTGCCACTGTCTGTGAAGCAGGGAACTGTAGTCCCTGTACTCAGCCAGCTGACTATAACTGTTTTCTAAGTATGATATTGTGCAACAAAGCACACACTGTAAGTATTCTGACACAGGTTACAGGCATATACTGCTGGATACCACAAGATGTATCCAAGCAGCAGAATTCTGACTTCAGCAGCCCAAACATATGCTCTGCAATGTTTCTGATTTGAAATTGGGCATGGTTGTAACTTTGCTCTATTGGGTGGATTTCTCAGATCCAAATTTCTAGGGCATATCTGGTTCCCCCACTAGATACCCCTGTGGGAAGTCACCCTTCAGAAGCCTTTGTTACAGGTCACATGTGTGCCATATGTGTGAGTCAATGAAACTGTCCAGGCAGCCTGAAAACAGATTGTAGCAAATACCCTGTGTATTACAGTTGACCTGGCAGTTGATGGAGTGATGACCTTTGTGGTTTGTGTACCTTATTCCCCATTGAATGGTTAAGGCCTTTATTCCAATGTAGGTACTGTTTATAGCCCCTAGCACTGCAGGGAAATAGGCTGTGCTATAGAAATCCCTCATAGTGTTTTATCTCCTGTGGGGTACATGGGAACCACATATCCTCTGCCACATACTGCACCATAGCATTGAGTAACTGGTGTAATATTCCAGAGGCAGATGCCTAAGATACCCCCATTGTGTCCCCAGTTAGTTGCTGAAAGGCCCTTGTAGCTAATATATATATATATATATATATATATATATATATATATATATATATATATATATATATATATAAAGCCTTACATGCCTTAGTTTCAATAGGGATGGATACTTGACAATTCTTATGAGGCTGCAGACAAGGCTGAGACATGGGGGGGGGGGTGATGTCCTGTACTACTAGGAACATTAGCTGCTATATGAGCCTCTTATAGATAGAAGTTTACAATGACTGTGGCAACCTCTCACTTTTTTTCTCTGCTTAAATGTGAGCAAATGATTGTGTTCATTACTAGTACATGAGTAATGTGACTGCAGGTGTCCTACACATTTCTGAATCACTCTGCCCTGTTTTATGACATTATTAGCATAGAGCACAGATGTCCGTATACCTCAGCTGTGCCTTGTTTTCCAGGTGGCCTCATGGTTCACATGTGCATTCTGAATTGCACACACCCTGCTTGTCTACGATCATTGCTCAAACGTCCTTAACTTAGGGAGAAAGGCATGTATGAACCCTGGCCATGTTTGTAATAAGCGTTGTTTTATGTTTGCGCAAAGCATTGTTTTTATTTATTTATTTTTTTGCTCCAATAGCATGGATATGTTCACAACTTCTTTTGCTTAGTCTTCTATTTGTTTTACCAAACAAAAGCATTCACATCTTGGGCAAATAGCAATGTATACTACATATGTACTGTTGTATTTGTAGTGTTTATTCACTGATTTAATTTGGTTAAAATGACTTAAAGATACCACTGGACATTTGTGAATAAATCACACAAAGAACATGCGCCATGTTTAAATATTCTCTTTCCCTTCTTAAATATGAACATCAATGACACACTATTTTCCTATCCCACCAGGGTTTTGAGAATTGACCAGTTCTTACTAATAAATATGGATTTCTTCCCCAACATTCTCCATCAAGATTTTCCAGTTATTTTTATGGCCCTTCTAACCATTCTGGTATCCACAGTGTTAATTCACTATCATGCGCAGATTACTTTCAAGAGGAGGAATCCTTTTAACTCACAACAATTTTCCTATTACACAGTATTGGAGTGTACCTATTATTTATTGAATCATTTATATCTTCTATTATTTTATTAAAAAAGAAAATGATATTTAAAATGTATATGACATTTCTTACATCATTATCCAGGATGTTAAATAAGACATTCAAACAATCTGGGATCCAATCATGTTCCTTTTGGTATGTAAAAGGTTACTTGCCTACTAACTTATGAACCTATAAAGTCGTCAGCATGTAAATAATTATTCACAAAGGTTGGCTTTCTAAACACCCTTCAAAAATACATATCTAAACTCTACTAAAAAAAGTCAGCTCTACATATGAGTAAGAAATACGCACTGTACTGATATTCTAGGTGAATTTTAATAATCCTATACTTCTGTCAAGTTCTACAACAAAATTGTCAAGGTCTGTTTTACTTCTGCGGCATGTGCCTTCTTACTCAGATGAAAGTAGAATAGACCTTGGCATATACTCACACACTGTGGGTATTGTGGTTCCTGTTTTAATGCAAGTCTTGTGTTTCCTGCCCAGGGCAGAGGTTAAGGCCATACTAAAAATATATCCTTGTTGCCAGGATGCCAACAAAGGCACAAAGCACTGTTAAGGATGCTTATATGTTGGCTGCCCCTGACTAGCTCTTGCACTGCCGGAGAGTAATAACAGTAATAATAATCCTATTTGTTAAGCAAGTAGGCTCACTGGACACACAGTCCCTTTTCAGGGGCAACCCAGGACAAGTGTCTGGTTAAGTGACTTGCTCAAAGTCATACAGTAGGCAAATGAGGACTGATGGACTCAAACCCTGTGCTGCAGGAACTAGAACTCTCAGCCTTAACCCTCTGTGCCAGCTGTCAGACTAATACATAGGATGGGATAAGGAATGAATCTGGCCAATAGATGGAGGCTTGACGACTGGTCAAAGCAGTGATAAAAAGCATAAAAAGGTATCACATCTGTGTTGCAGAGTTCACACCTTAGCCTTTTTATATCAACTCTAGAAAACCAGACACTTATTTATTTTATCTGTGCTAAACCTTATAGCTTTATCGTGGCTAAAACATTCTTCCAGGTATTTATGAGTTTATGCAGCTTCTTTCAGTTTGCATTTCCCTTTGTGCAAAGAAGTACAGACCCCTGCAAGGTACTGTTTTATGGTTCATTGGCACCATGTTTTGAAGCTGTTAAAGCTCATAAGAATAATGTAACAGGGTAAGGCACTGGAGCAACCAGGGAGGAAGGGGAGAGAAAAAGCGGGTTTGTTGGCTCTGCTGATTGAGATATGCCACAATTGTGGGATAGATCGAGAGTAAAGTATGGCAGGGGGCTGGACCTAGCTCACATTGTGTGTGGTGATGCATGTCATGTCACTAACGATGCCCAGTGAGGGCATACCACAAAAAAAAAAAAAAAAAATCCCTAGCATGTAAGCCCAGCTAATGTGATGTCGCAGGCTACTCTGTTCCACTTCCCCTATCAAATCCTGCCATTGATACCACCATGGATACTCAAAAATGGTGCAGACTTCCAAGACAATGGCAATATGGTACTCTGCAATTTCAGGAACTCATAAATGAGAAATTGTTATTAACTTCAAAAGATGGTACTTCCCTCTCATTGACTGTATGAAGACATATGTCATCTAGCAGATCAAACAGATGGAAAAATATCAATCAAGCAAAAGGAGTCGGAGCCAAATAAAAATGATTGTCTCTCTAACTTAGATTAAAGGAAGAAAAAGCAGGAATCAGCAACGGCAATCAGACAAACCATAAATGATTCGGTTAAAACTACAAAACTAAAAAAATAGGTCAAATATGTGGTGACTTTTTTAAAATAAGCAGCACAATAACTGACTATATCGCTACTACAAATAAAAAAATAAATAAATGAGTTGGAGGATGCTTAGCGAAACATGCGGTAACAATCTTCTTCGTTCAGACATCAGAGAAGGAAACAAAAAGAATGACTGTAGAGTCGAACATATACAACGAAGAAATTAGTGAAAAATTAAGAGAAACACAACACAGGGCCAGACAGAGCAATGTGAGATTTATGGTTGTCCTAGAAACAGTAGAAGGTGCAGAATTCAAAAAAAATTAAGAAGGACTGAATACATCAATGGCCAGGCATCCCATTGCATGAAATACAGAAAGAGCTGTAGCACAGAGTAAACATACCCAGAGAGAAAGCTTAAAAGCAAGCCCGGACAATTATAGTAAATCTCCTATCTTAGTCGTTAAAAGAGAATATTTTATCAAGCTTATGGAGAAGAACAGTTTTAAAGATGGGAAATACCATAGTTTTCATGAACAATGGTATTTTGCCTGAACATGTTCAAAAAGAAATGCATTTATTCCATTTAAAAATGCAGAGAACTGAGTCTTAAATTTAAACTTCTATACCCTGTGTATTTTAAAGTGTTTTACCCATTGGGCAGCAAAACCTACATGGATCCAGCAAAAGCCATGGAATTAAGAGGAATTAGACAGAAAGCCAGAAGGGCAAAGCGAAGGTAATCAGAATGAATGCAGCAAGGATATGAGGTACTTGACACACAGAGGTTCACACTGAAACCATAGCAATAATGGAGAACACTGGACTGAAATAGTGTATGCATGATGGCTGAAGTGTTACGGCAGAAGCATAGTTGTACACATGCGCACTGCTGTAGTAACATTTTAAGTCATAATCACAAAGGCACTGTTTCAGTCTAGTGTTCTCCGTTATCACATTTATTATTTATTTATTTATTTATTTGCAGTTGGTTTACCAGGATAGTCCATTGGGCCAAAAGAACCCGTTTTCAATGGAGTCCTGGGGAGAAAAGCTCCAATACAGACAAAAATTAGGTGCATACAAATATAAAAATATAAAAATACAAAAAGATTGTACAGAGTAAAAACATAACAACATTTAAGTTCAAAATTCAAAAGCATTCTAATCAATACAGTATGATGGGGATAAATGAGAGGTAGGAAAAAGAAGGGGTAATGTGATATACATCTAGAGGAGTTATTCAAGCAGACATCAAAAACCTTACAGAGTAGGTATGTTGATGGAACTTTGGATTAATAGGTAGAGATACGTATCAAAATGTAAAGGATGATGAGATATAATGAAATTATGAGGGGATAGAGCAAGAGCAATCCCATTGGGACCTCAGGTATGTATGGAGAGAGTTTTTAAATGTGTAGTGGTTAGAGGTGGTACGAATGGTTGGTGGGAGTGAGTTCCACATTTCAATGGGTGTTGACACAAAATGTGTTTTATTAACTTTTTTTAAGTGAATTAGAGTAATATTTAAAAATTGTCCCTGATTTTGGATCTATGTACCCTCTCCCCTATTATTTTTGGATTTGTCCAGAATTTTTGAGCAAAGAAGCTGAGTACTTAGCATTTCAAAAACATTTTTAATGTGTTTGAAAGCATTTTTTTCAATAGGGGTACATGCGTACTTGTTATCATAAAGAATTTATTTTTGAATAACAACCTATACCTTGCAGCATTCTGTTTCCATGTGGATATTGTGCTGCTTTGTTTTAAGAGTCTTGTAATTGTGACTCAGAAATCAGTAAGGAAGCATGCCAGGCCAGTTTTGGTTAAGAGAACAACTGAAAATGACATGCTGTAAGAGACCTCCTCTTTCCGGCCATTAGATAAATGAACATTGGTCCTTCACTCAAAGTATACTGAAACAGCATTGGCGATGGGAAGTTCACATCCAAAAGCACATCACACCTCATAAGTGCTGTATGATGTGTGAATTAGCATTCAAGAGGATGGTATAATAGGTTAGATGGCGTTAGTGCTTTTATATGAAATCACTGTTTATGAAATCTCACTACGTGCAGTACTGTCAGTTCTCTTCTGTGAGGAAATGGTCAGTGTTTTAAAGGCAGCACTGTTTGTTTAGTAGTATAACACGGTAACTTGACATTTTTATTTATAACCGTTAAGTTATGCTCAGTCCAGTGTTTGCCATTATCGCCAAAATTCCCATTTCTTTCAGGAAACATTATTACATAGCTCAGAGGTAGAATAGGAATTCCCTAAAAAAATAAGAATATTCACAGAATCAGACATCCCAGACATCATAATGGAAGAACAAGAAGCAAACTGTTAAATGAAGGTCAGATGACATTTGCTGCGAATCATGAACTTCAAATAAGTTGTTAAAGAAAAAAGAGCTGCACAGTATGCAGATTTACAAAAATATACAGAAATGCTCTTAATTACGGTAGAATGGATTGTCATTTTTTCTTCTTTTAGAAGGACTCACTTGGCTTAGTTGTTAAGGTGTTGCTTTTTATGGAGGTAAGAGTTACCCGGGAATTATGTCTGTTGAAAACCTAGAGGCAGGAGGAGTTAAGATTATACATTTGGAACAAGGAGCACAGTATTGTTTCTGTTTGGCTGTACATCTACTGGGTATTTTATATTTATTTAAGGAAAGAGGGGCTTTTTTGCTATACAGCAGATATAAATATTAAACACAGATTTTGGATGAATTGCTGGGCTTTAAAATATTAATCCTTATGGGTATATATTTGGTGATGCAAAGGGGAAACATTTGATAGGAGGGGAGGATCAAAGTAGATGATTTGAAGGTTGGGTGTGTACTCAAGTGGACTAAACCAATGGATGGCATTTAAAGGGGAGGGACAAAGGAATTTAACTAAGCATGATATGATGAGTGAGGGAAAAGCAGTTGACAAACTAAGTATGATATGATGAGTGAAGGGAAAGCAGCTGATAAAAAAATGAGATACTGCTAAAGGAAAAGGTTAAAGATCATCACAGATGAAGAGAAAAGGGACAAACAAGGGAGATATCCTATAATTAAAGGGAGATAGCAAGGACTTGTAATTACAATAGCCACATTATATCTGTCTCCAAGATACAGTCTGCAAGAGATAAAACAAATAATGGTGGAATTGATAACCGCCATAATGATTAAAGCCTTTGCCTTCCATGCAAAAGGTACAAGGTGTGATACTGACCTCCAGCCAATAACAGTTGGAGTTTGTATGTTCTCTGTGTGTCTCTGAGGGGTTTCTCCCACCTCCAAAAACATGCTGAGTGTTTCCATCTCAGATTCATCCAAGAACAGAGCTTTGGGCAGCAGCACAGAGTCTAGATGTTGCACCACAGGGGGAAGAGTTGTATAGACTAATCACTCTACTGTGATGCACATTATCTTCAAGCAACAGAACATGGATCACAGACTGCACATCATGGCAAGGCTAGCCACTCGGTCTAAAAATATGGCTGTATGTGATCTGGTTATGTTGACCAATATCGATGATCGGTAGGTTTATGACACAGCCTACTCCCACTTACACCAGGGACCCATGCTAATGAGGGGAGGGCTGTATGTGCCCCTACTGGCCAGTGTGTTCCCACCATAAAGCCTACTTGCCCTGAGTCAATAAGCTACTGGCCGTTAGGGGTCAATTGCCCACCTTGGGTTACATGGGATAGCTCTGTTGAGCAAAAGCGGACGTAAGACCAATTAACCTGCCAAACATGAGGTATGAATTGCTACATCAAATGTAGGTTCACTGACAAGATGCAGCTTAGAACTGGATGACATGATGGTAAGGAGGAGGCTGGACATCCTCTGTACCTAGGAGACAAGATGAAAGGGCAGTGTAGGAAAGCCACTTTGCTTGGGATCCAGAGTCTACTACACAGATAGAGGACAGGCTAGAAATGATGTGGGAATTTTGGTGATGGAAAGGCTTCAGAACACAGTGAGGGATGTTATCATAATTAGTGACAGACGCAAGGCAATCAGACTCCAGTGTAAGGATGGCATAGTATTCAAAATCTCAGCCTATGCCCCACAGCAGGGTTGTGATAGTGAGGAAAAGAGTGCATTCAGACAGCAGTTGAAGGACCTGCGTGATAAAGCAGGACAACATGAATTGATGCTGATAGTGGGTGACCTGAATACACATATTGGGACAGACAGAAGTGGAGATGAAGACTGCCTGGGTCCACAGAGGTGGAGTTATGGAAAAAAGAAGGAGAGGACATTCTAGACTTCTGTCTAGCAAGTGGCTTGACTGTGGCCAACATATGTTTCAGCAAGAGACAGTCCCAAGATCACAAGAAGACTGACCAACATGCAACTCAAATAGACTTCCTCCTAGTAAGGAAAGGACACCGGGGTAGAATCAGCGATTGCTAAGTCATCCCCAGGAAAACAGTCAATCCACAGCATAAACCACTGGTTTCCACAATCAGCTGCAAGCAGTGGCCAGAGAAGGCTCTAAGGTCAACAGAGACCAGGATGAAGACACAAGAGTTCAAGCAAACAGTCAGGGCTTTAGCACCTCAAGAAGAAGAGGAAATAGGTGGAGCTGAACAAGAATGGCAGTGCCTCAAAACAGCATGTGTAAGAACTTCATAACAGATATGTGGCTGAGGCAGATATGGAAATAAGGTACATAAGGCTGGTGGTGGAATGCAGATGCCCAGGAAGTAATTAAATGAAAGAAGGAGTGCAGGAAAAAGTGGGAGATAGAGAAGACCAACCAGGCTAGAAAGGAATACTAGCTGGCTAACAAAGAGGCTAAGAGAGGAGTTGCAATAGCAAAGAACAAGGCAGCAGAGGCACTCTGCCAGCCTCTGGGAAGTGACTGAGCAGATGCCACAAAGAAACTATATTCAGGTTGCAAGGCAAAAACTGAAAGATGAAGAAGGCAGTCAGACGCCCTTCATAAGGGATGCCAGCAACAACATGCTCACCAGTCCATAGGACATCAAAGGCAGATGGAAAGAATACTTCCAGAAGCTTCTGAATGAAGAATACCCCACAGAAGTTGTACTGCCCCAGACACAGCTTATGATGAGAGATGAGGAGGATTCCACCACAGAAGCAACTAGAACAGCGCTAAGGAAAATGAAGTCAGGAAAAGGACCAGGCATAGATGAGATCACAGCAGATATGAGAAATAGTTCCTGAGGGTACTCATAGCAGTATGTAGAAAAAGGTTTATCCCAGATGACTTGAGAATAAGCATACTTGTTCTAGAATTTAAGAACAAATGGGGACATTCAAAATTGTGGGCAGGATACAGGTATTAAACTCCTGTCACATTGCATGAAAGTTATGGAGAGGGTGATTGATAAATGAATATGCAGAGCAGCAGAAAGTAAGATGGGAGATGAGCAGTTTGGTTTCAGCTTAGGATGCAGCACAACTGACCCAATGTTTGCAGTGAGACAGATACTTGGGAAGAAGCTAGAAATGAGAAAAGAGCCCAACTGGTCATTTCCAGACTTAGAGAAAGCACAAGGCAAGGTCTCAAGAAAGCTTATTTGGGTAGTCCTGTGGTAGTTCAATGTACCAAAAAAAACCTGGTAGAATTAGTGCAAGCTATGCACAAGGACCCAATAACTCAAGTGCAAACAGTATTTGGCGTCAAAGAGAGGTTTCAAGTGGTTGTGGGTGTGCAAAGGGGTTCATCTTTAAGCCCACTGCTGTCCATACTGGTGACAGACTACATTAGCAAGCAGGCTGAAGGGGACAGATCAACAAAGCTGCTGTATGTAGGTGATGTGGCATTACAGGGCAGACTCTGAGCAAGTACTTCAGCAAAGGATAGGGAAATGGAATGCAAAACTGAAGGCACATGGGACGAAAATGAGTACAGAGAAGAGAGTTGTGACGGCAACAAATGAGGAAATCAAAACAAAAGCTCAAAATTAAGAAAGAAGATAAAAAAGTACAACAGGTTAACAGCTTCACGTATTTAGGAGGGGTGATTGAAGAAAAGGGAAGTCTGCATGAGGTGGTCAAAGCTAGAATTAGAGGGGCTGCAGCTAACTGGCACAGAGTGTCAGGTGTAGTGTATGACAGAAGAATGCCAAAGAAGCTGAAAAGTAAGGTGTACAAATCAGTGGTGCAACCAGTACTACCGTATGGTACAGAAACCTGGGCAATAAAGGAAGGGTAGTTGAGGAAGCAAGAGGTGATGGAGATGAAGTGCCTGAGAAGGGTGGTAGGATGCACACTGTGGGGCAGAAGATTAAGATGTAAGAGGAGAAGGCAAAGTAGCTCCAGTTGCAGAAATGGTCAAAGAGAACTGATTACAGTGATTTGGTCACATGTGCAGAAAAGCAGAAGACAATCTGATGAAGAAGATTTGGGACAGACAGTAAGAAGGCAAGAGGAAATGAGGGTGTCCAGCAAAGAGGTGGATGGATTGTGTAAGAGAAGACCTGCAACAGTTATGCATGAGTATTGAAGAAGGTAGGAGAGTGGCACTGAATAGAGAGAGAGAGAGAGAGATAGTGACAATTTACTTGACATCCTGGCCCCAAGTCGAAATGGGGGAAAAAGGGGTTTGATGACAATGATGATGACTGGAACTTAATACATTGCAAGAAGATACATTTGAAGGAACAAGAAAACAAACAGTGCAAAAAGAGGGGCAGTTATTAGGGAAATATATGAGGATTCTTGATTGCCAGTACTATAAATACCATCTCAGGTTTCCTGTGAAAAGAGGCTACCAGCCTCATGGGACAAATCCAGTCAACAAAGGATAAATAAATAAAATAAAATCTCAAAGAAGTCAGGGTGATGTAACTCATGGGTAAGACTAGATAGATGTTACATCGCCAAAGGACATATCAATCTGCTAGGGAAATGTGACAAATCACCCAATTTTGATATCAGACCAGGCCCCAAATCCAATTAGAAATTAAAGTATAAGCCAGAAAGTACTGGAAAAAGCATTGGCACTTCCCTACCTATCTTTTGGAAATGGAGGATTACTCTTTTCAGGACATAAAAGATGAGTCAGAAGAATTAGAGAGAAGATGGAATGAATTTAAAGAAAGGATAAATTATGAGATGATTACAAATGTAAGAGAAATTTGGGGAGAAAGTTACAATAAATATATGCAAGCCATTTAGAAAATTAAAGAGTAGCAGACTAAAGGGGTCTATGTTTAGCGATCGAATGGCATGTTCAGTGAATGGCCATTCATCGCACACACATAATGGCAAATGTGCCATTCTTCAAAAGACCATATGATTGTAACAAATATTGTAGAATGATCATAGTTGGCCAACATAAAGAAAACAGTACCGAGAATGTACTTATCAGTAATGTAGGGATAAGAAAATCTGCCCTTTCCCCACTGTAGTGCGATCTCAGAGTTAGTATATATAATCAGCAGGGGTGTGGGGGCACAGTCCCCCCACATAAGAAGGGTCATGTGTTCACCAAATCCTCCTCATGTGGGGAGCAGTGCCCCCCGCTAATTAAATATACCAACTCCAAGATTGTACTACAGAGGGAAAAGGGCAGATTTCCTTAACCGTCCGTTTCAGATAACTACGTACTTTGTGCCATTTTCTTTATGTTGGCCAACTATGATCATTCAAGGATATTATTTACGATCATATGGCCTTATGCTGAAATGCACCTTTGCTGATATTTGTGTGATGAATGGCCATTTAGCGAATGTGCCAGTCGGTCGCCAAACATAGACCTGAGTAAAGTACAGGAAGGAAGAAAGGCGCAGTACCATGTACAATGAAAAGAAGTAAAATAGGATATGTTTACATGCACAGATACAATAAACAAATAAAGAGCTAAAAGTAAAACATTCCTCTTTTGTGATAATAATCCTAGAATGATGACACTACTTGCGGAAATGTTAAGGAAACTGAAATTAGAAGGAATGATAATACAGTTTAGAGACCCCCAAAAAAGGCATTCTGGAAATAGAGCTGGACAGAATATTAAACATTTTCTAAAACTACTATGCGGATTTACATGCAACAGATCAGGCAGTGGAAGCTAGAGACAGAGAGAGAATAGATTATTTAAAAACTATACATTTGTCACTGTTAAAAGGAGAAGAACACAAAAGTTTGGTAAAGCGACTGAGAAGGAAATTAAAGACATTATTAAATCTTAAAAATTAAGAAAGACATCAGATTTAGATGGAAAACAGATTAAGGTCTGGAAGTTGGCTAAAAAGGCAATTAGAATTTCAATAACATAATTTAACAACATTATGGATGGAGGAAGTATTCCTACCTGTTGGAATCCAGCTGTAGTGGTTTTAATTCCTAAAAAAGGAAAGGATGAGGCAAACCAAATGCCATATAGGTCGATATCAATCTTTTATCATAATTATAAAAAAATTACAATGTTATTAGCTAAATGGCTAGCTAAAATACAACCCAGTTTGATAAGTTTAGACTGGTGTGGATACGTGGGGTTTAGACAAAGTCTGACAATATTACTAAAACATTAATGATACAAAGATGAAGAGGTGAGTAAAACTTATTGATGATGATAGGACTGGATGTAAAGAAAGCTTACAACAGGGTAAGTAGGTATTTTCTAGGGTGGGTTATGGAAGCTTTTGGGTTTTCTTAGGAGTAGCTATCACTGTTTTTTAGAATGTATCAAAAAACAGAAGCAAGTTTGAAGTATGATGGATCATAATCATTGAGAATAACTATAGCAGAGGCCCATAATCCCCACTCTTGTTCGCCCCTTCTTTGTAACTATAAGGCTGTGAAAAAAGGCAATCTAGAGTGAGGGGATACAACTTGGAGGGGGGATGTGGGGGAAAACTTGCACTGGATGCTGATGATGTGATAATATGTCTCACAGGCATACTGCAGAATTATAGTCAGCTGATGGGATTTAAGTGAATGAGAATACAAAATCACAATCAACTTCTACATATGGCTTAATACAGAAATCCCACTTTTATGGCAGTATAAAAAGATGAGATGTCTAGGAATGTGGATAACAAATATGACATATGAAAAGCAGCAGAGGAGATGTGGAATGAAACAATGCAGAAGTTAATAAATAAATTGAGTCAGTGGAAGTTACTGGTTATGGATAAAAATAGCAGAGCCATAGATGGTTCTTCTAGTGCCCAGGACCATTCTCCATACTGGTGCCCTGCCTTCTCCCAAAAAAAAAAAAAAAAAGGTAATTCCCATGACTTTTATATTCTGTCTCAGATCCCACCTCTCACTGCCCTATCAATGTTTAATTGGAAGAGAAAAAAAAATCCCTTCTTCGATTCTCCAGTCTGGAGCTAATACTATACAAATAGGAGTATTAAGCCCTTTTAACGCCCTACATCTTTTCTAATAGGAGGAGCACAGGTCCTAAAGCTTTCACAATTAAAAAAAAAATTCTGCCAATTGCACCACCTTACACATTGCACTTTGCCCAACCCTTGCTACACTTCTGATGGATAGCATGATACAGGCAATAAGAATGTGTTTGGTTCCTTTGGTCCTATATATGAGTCAGATGTGCTGTTTCCTTCACCCAAGAAAACTTAGATTAAAATTAAAAAGGAGATAAAAGAATTTCTATGGGAAAATAAGAGAAAAAGAGTAAAATGGGAAAAGGTGATCTTACCGATTGAGCAAGGTGAGCTAGGAGTGTCAGATCTAGAGGAATTTCATAGATGACACTGTTGAAACTGATATGTATTCTTCAAAATAAGCCATTTAAGAGTAAATTGAAAATATGCTAATAAAACAAGAGGGAGTAGAGTCAAACATAGACAATGGGGTACAGTCAAACATAGACAATGGGGTGTAGTCAAACATAGACAATGGGGTGTGGTCATAGACAATGGGGTGTAGTCAAACAGAGACAATGAGATAGACTCAAACAGACGTACCAAAAAGAGGCCTAGATCTATTTTAAAAAATAGGGATAGTTCTTATAATAGTACATCAGGGGATGACTCTTCCTTTACGGACAGTGAAGGTGTTTCTGATAGGGGATCACCCAATAGAAAGAAAAGTAATAAAAACATCCCTTTAGACGTGGCACAGGGCATTGGGGGGGGGGCAGGAAACACAAGAAAAGAACCACCGGACATCTCTTTTCAGGGCTTGCTCAACAATTTTCTGACATAGGTACAGCCCAAGTATCTAATCAAAATGTCTTAAATCTTTCTAGAACCCAGTTATCAGAAGAACAAACAGCTCTATTGAATAAGGGCCTCAACTATATACCAGCTTTTTTCTCTCAAGAGTATCACATTATTCAGGATCTTCAGGCTTTTTGTCGAAACCTCAGTTTGAAATTGTTTTTTGCTCATGACTGTTCTTATAAATCGGATGATTTTAGGTTTGGTAGATCTGTGTTTCAACCACCTATGAATAAATATGTCTCGATTTTCATGGAATCTGTATGCAGGGACCTTCACTTTGAAAATTATGGTCACACTATGTTACAAAACAACCTTACTGTATGTGATAAGTTGGCATTGGATCAACTACGTAATAATAAAGACATAGCGGTTCTCCCTGCTGATAAGGGAGGTGCTGTAGTGGTACTTAATTTAGATGACTACATACAGGAGGGGTTGTCACAATTATCAGACAAAACTTGCTATATGCATATGTCCATAGATCCAACTCCCCGCATTTTAAACAGGAAATTGACTCTTTCCTAAACCTTGCTTTTGAGGAAGGGATCATTACCAAAAAATGTCTATCATCTTTAACTGTATCAGAACCTTGCAAACAGATTCTATATCTATTGCCGAAAATTCATAAATCATTAATTAAACCTCCTGGTAGACCAATTGTTTCTGGGTTAGGATCACTAACGGAACCTCTATCAGCCTTTCTCACAAAATATCTTAAACCTTTGTTGGGCTTGGTTAGGGCCAGGTTACAGGACACAACCCAATTCCTACAGATTATCCAGGAAACCCAGTTAGAATCAGGGTGGTATATGTGTACTTTGGATGTCAAGGCTTTATACACTAGTATTCCACACTGGGCAGGCCTACAATCTCTTCAATATTGGCTAAATAGGGCTAATCTGTACACACCGGGATTCAATACTCTACTCATTTGTTTGTCAGAACATGTACTCAACAAAAACGTGTTTTACTTTCAAGGCCAGTGTTACTGGCAATTGCAAGGTACAGCAATGGGAGCGTCTTTCGCTCCCATTTATGCTGACCTTTTCATGGCTTATTTCGAGGAGTACATGATTTATAACATTTCACACAACATATATCAGGTTGAAATGGACATCAGGCGACATTATCTGGATGACTGCTGGTTAGTGTGGCGTGCTGATTTGGGTTATTTACAGGAATTTGTTGAATACCTTAACAGTAATATATGGGGACTGGAATTCTCCTTATCATATGATTAGGATACCATTAACTTTTTGGATGTTACAGTCACCAAGAACCAGGACCTTACATTATCAACTAAGGTTTTCTGTAAATACCCACAATATAATACTCTGTTACATGCCACCAGTATGCATCCACGCCACACTATCAGGAGTATTCCTGTGTCACAATTCATGCGCATTAAGCGCCTTAGTTCTAATGTGGCGGAATATGATTCAGCTTGCATGGACTTATGTCAGAGATTTATCAGCAGGGGTTATGATAACAAGGATGTCAACTTAGCCAGATGCCGGGTCAACCAGATCAGCAGAGAGAAGTTGTTGGAATATAAAACAGAGCAGGACACCAGATTGGGGCCCCCTTTCGATTTATTACTACTTTTGGTAGAAACATCAACATGATGAGGAACATTATCAACAAACACTGGAACATCTTGCTTGCTAATGATCAATTGAGGTCCCGTTTGGGGCAACAGTGCAGTTTTGCTTATAAATGGGGCAAAACATTGGGTTCATACTTGTCCCACTATAAACACATAGGAAGTGGGGGGGCCACTTACAAGCAACTTACACTACATGGAGTGGAGTTAGTGGGTTCCTTCCCCTGTGGTCACTGTGGATCATGCTCACTGATGAATAAATCCAAGGACTTTTCCAGTCGCAATACCAGTCAAGTATTTAACATCAAAATCTTTGGTAATTGTGGTAGTGATTGGGTTGTGTACCTTGCCAACTGCCACTGTGGGGCGTTTTATGTTGGCCAAACTTCCAGGCCCCTCAGATCCAGAATAAATGAACATCGAAGTGATATTAGAAATCAAAAAACTACTAATGCCCTGTACCAACATACTCTCAAACATCCACAAGCCAAATTCACCTTTATGATTATTGATCGTATCATGGGTGATCGCAGTCATAAACAGGGTTGGCACGGTCTTTTGGATCATAAAGAGAAATACTGGATTGTCACTCTTGGGGGCCTTTTTCCTCCTGGCCTTAATGACCATCTGTAGTGATCCATTATTTGGACATTTTCTGTCTTTAAACATCGACAGATAGTTCATGTTTAGTCATATGATTTTTATATATATGGTTTTATTACCTTTGGTCTATCCATATTATATTTTTTGGGGGTATCTACCATTACACATCATTTATATATCATATGTATGCCAGTCTTTTTTACTATTCTACTTTTTATCCATATTTGTCAAGACGGATTGACAATCAGAACAATTCATTTTGCAATCCAGAATTATGTATTATCATATGGTTCATTATTTTTGTTATTATTGTTATTGGTTTATATTTATGTGTTTCCTCTTTTGCATTTGTTTATACCATTTATTTTACAACTGCTTATTTTTGTATTTATGTGTTATATTTCTTCACTCTTCAAGCTTTGTAAATGCATAAGGCTTCATGTCACATTTTGGATTTCATTTTATTTGTTATTATTAATATTCATGACTTCTGTTTGCCTATTGGATTATCCTATGTATATATTACATACTGATAACAGGGCATTATATGTTTGTCCTACACTGAAGAAGGCAATTTCTGCCGAAACTGGTCTGAGTACTTTTGGAAATAAAGGATTCATTATCTACTTCAGCATCCGTGTCTGCTTTTGCTGGCCATTTTTTGTTTGTGCTGATATTGGTGTGGCCGTGCATTCCCCCGTGCATAGGACATTGTTTGGAATAGACTCAAACAGAGACATGGGGTACAGTCAAACATAGACAATGGGGTGTAGTCAAACAGAGACAATGAGATAGACTCAAACAGAGTCAATGGGGTACAGTCAAACATAGACAATGAGGTAGAGTCAAACATAGACAATGGGGTGTAGTCAAACATAGACAATGGGGTAGAGTCAAACATAGACAATGGGGTGTAGTCAAACATAGACAATGGGGAAGAGTCAAACATAGACAATGGGGTAGAGACAAACATAAACAATGGGTTAGAGTCAAATATAGACAATGGGGTGTAGTCAAACATAGGCAATGGGGAAGAGTCAAACATAGACAATGAGGTAGAGTCAAACATAGACAATGAGGTACACCCAAACATAGACAATGGGGTAGAGTCAAACATAGACAATGGGGTAGAGACAAACATAGCCAATGGGGTAGAGTCAAACATAGACAAGTACAGTCGAACATAGACGATGGGGTAGAGTCAAACATAGACAATGGGGTATAGTCAAACATAGACAATGGGGTAAAGTCAAACATAGACTATGGGGTACAGTCAAACATAGACAATGGGGTAGAGTCAATCATAGACAATGGTGTACAGCCAAACAGACAATGGGGTAGAGTCAAACATAGACAATGGGGTAGAGTCAAACATAGACAATGGGGTACAGTCAAACATGGGCAATGGGGTGTAGTCAAACATAGACAATGGGGTAGAGTCAAACATAGACAATGGGGTACAGTCAAACATAGACAATGGGGTACAGTCAAACATAGACAATGGGGTACAGTCAAACATAGACAATGGGGTAGAGTCAAATATAGACAATGGGGTACAGTCAAACATAGACAATGGAGTGTAGTCAAACAGAGACAATGGGGTAGAATGAAACATAGTCAATGGGGTAGAATGAAACATAGACAATGGGGTAGAATGAAACATAGACAATGGGGTAGAGTCAAACATAAACAATGGGGTACAGTCAAACATAGACAATGAGGTAGAGTCAAACATAGACAAGTACAGTCAAACATAGACAATGGGGTAGAGTCAAACATAGACAATGGGGTACAGTCAAACATAGACAACGGGGTGGAGTCAAACATAGACAATGGGTAAAGTCAAACATAGACTAAGGGGCACAGTCAAACATAGACAAGTACAGTCAACCATAGACAATGGGGTAGAGTCAAACATAGACAATGGGGTACAGCCAAACATAGACAATGAGGTAGAGTCAAACATACACAATGGGGTACAGTCAAACATAGACAATGGGGTACAGTCAAACATAGACAATGAGGCAGAGTCAAACATAGACAATGGGGTACAGTCAAATATAGACAATGGGGTACAGTCAAACATGGGCAATGAGGTGTAGTCAAACATAGACAATGGGGTAGAGTCAAACATGGACAATGGGGTATAGTCAAACATAGACAATGGGGCAGAGTGAAACCTAGACAATGGGGTAGAGTCAAACATAGACAATGGGGTACAGTCAAACATAGAAAATGGAGTGTATTCAAACAGAGACAATGGGGTAGAATCAAACATAGACAATGGGGTAGAGTCAAACATAGACAATGGGGTAGAATGAAACATAGACAATGGGGTACAGTCAAACATAGATAATGGGGTGTAGTCAAACATAGACAATAGGGTAGAGTCAAACAAAGACAATGGGCTAGAGTCAAACATAGACAATGGGGTAGAATCAAACATAGACAATGGGGTAGTGTCAAACATAGACAATGTGGTAGGGTCAAACATAGACAATGTGGTAAGGTCAAACATAGACAATGGGGTAGAGTCAAGCATAGACAATGGTGTACAGTCAAACATAGACAATGGGGTACAGTCAAACATGGACAATGGGGCAGAATCAAACATAGACAATGGGGTAGAGTCAAACATAGACAATGGGGTACAGTCAAACATGGGCAATGGGGTGTAGTCAAACATAGACAACAGGGTGTAGTCAAACAGAGACAATGGGATAGAATCAAACATAGACAATGGGGTAGAATGAAACATAGACAATGGGGTAGAGTCAAACATAGACAATGGGGTGTAGTCAAACATAGACAATGGGGTAGAGTCAAACAAAGGCAATGGGGTAGAGTCAGACATAGACAATGGGGTAGAATCAAACATAGACAATAGGGTAGAGTCAAGCATAGATAATGGGGTACAGTCAAACATAGACAATGGGGTACAGTCAAACATAAACAATGAGGTAGAGTCAAACATAGACAATGGGGTAGAGTCAAACATAGACAATGGGGTAGAATCAAACATGGACAATGGGGTAGAGTCAAACATAGACAATGGGGTAGAGTCAAACATAGACAATGAGGTAGAGTCAAACATAGACAACGAGGTAGAGTCAAACAGACAACGAGGTAGAGTCAAACATAGACAATGGGGTAGAGTCAAACATAGACAATGGGGTAGAGTCATACATAGACAATGGGGTGTAGTCAAACATAGACAATGGGGTAGAGTCAAACATAGACAATGGGGTAGAGTCAAACATAGACAATGGGGTGTAGGAAATAATCACTAAGAAGAAGGAAACTAAGCATGCACAGCCATATTTGAAACCTTAAATCTATCAGGAGTTGTAAGAGCATGATATTACCAATGTGGGGGGGGTGAAAACATACAAAGCTAGACAAGAGACAATGATGTAACCATATTATGGAAAAGGGAATAAATCAAGAGCCAGGCTTTTCAGGACAGTTTGCAAAAAGGTAGGATCTTGAAACAGTATGAAACTAGAGAAGAACTGAATCTACAAAATAATAATTATTTGCAATTTTGAGGCTTAGTAAGAATATAAAAGGGTGCAAGCACAAAAAAACTCCTTGAGGTTAGATCAGGAAACATAGCAACGAGAAAGTTCATTCGCAGAGCTTATAAAATACAATTAGAACTGAAACGAGAACAGATACAATGTGATCAGAATGCTATCAAATGTTAGACAGATTTAGAAAGAGAGATGAAAAGAATATGCAGTAACTCAAGATTTACAAAATCTAGAAAATTTAGGATTTTTGTCTGGTTGCAAGTTGGCTCACAGATAGAACCCAGAGTGTTATGTCCAATGGCCGTTCTCATTCCTTTAAGTTCTTTGTTCTACAACATTTTCATAGAAACTCCAGAGGTGGTGACATTGAGAATATCACAGAGGGACATGAACAGAAGTGGATTTTGAAACTTAATGCTGAAAAGTATCCTGGTTTGAATGCTACTACTACCTTAGTCCCTTTTTTAAAGGCTAGACATCTCAAGCATTAAGATTAGCTAAGTTCTTTAAAAATTAGTAAAAACCAAAAACCATAAGGCTGCTTGTATTTACATATTTTTATACATTGGTATATTTTATATATATATATATATATACATTTTTTACATTGGTCTTTTTGTTGAGGTTTATAGTTTTATAACTTACACACAGTAAAGTATATTCTAAGGAATTAAGTATTATAACTTATGATATGGTGAGGTTGCATTGAAGTTTTGTTGCAACAAATAAGTTGATTTTAAAGCATTTACTCTGAATTGAGCATTTTAGAAATGTTTTTAAAAAAAGTGGTTCTTATAAATATGTCAATATTGTCTATGAGTCTATAGAATGTTTATCAAATACAAATATAATGATTTTGAATCTACTCAGCAAATGCACTTTACATATGTATAGGTACACTCTGTTTTCTATTTTGAAGGGAGAACATTGTCTTTCAAAACAGTGAGAATAGTATTAACTTGCATACAATTATTCGATTATTTAATTTTGTAATTAATGTTGATATCAATTAAGTTCCCGCCTTTTTGAATTTAAATACAGAGTTCTTTTCATTCTAAAATTATCTGATGAAGCGTAGTACTACCTACGCGAAAGCGCTTATCCTTGTTGTTTATGGAATAAAGTTGTATTTTTGCCTCTACTATAAGGAGATACAGAGTTTTATTTTCAACAACATCGTGGTGAGACCTACCTCTCTTTTTTGCTTGACTCTTTAAAAATTAGTCTAATGTATTTAATTAGCTTTTAGTTTCCAAGTATTCTATTTAACTTTTTCCTGCCTAGAATTTTTCCATGTTTTATAATGATTTTATATGTTTTTTAAGTGCTTTCTCATGTATAGTATTTGATTCCTTCTTGTACAATATTTTTAAGCAATGTTTTTTTTTTAGTTTGAGCATGAGGCTTAATTGTTTTTCACTGCTACTTAATCATTGTGTGATTTTATTGAGTAATTGGCATTTTAGAATTTCTGTTTAAACCTGTGCATTTTTTACTGTGGTGTCTGATGAAGCAACTTCGGTTGTGAAAGTGCTTACCACTTTGTACTTTGCTGTGATTAAACGATTTGCTGTGTGTTATCTTGGTGCATTTTTTACTTTTTACCTTTCATTTTTGTCTGGTTGCAAGTTGGCTCACATATAGAACCCAGAGTGTGAAATAAGCAGACTCCAAGTCAGACTGCTGACCAGTCACAAGTGGAGTCCCACAGGGATCTGTCCCAGGTCCTCTCCTGTTTGGCATCTACTTCTCAGAAGTCCAGGCCAACACAGAGAGACTCTGGCTGACCAAGTTTGCCAATGATTGTAAACTGTGAGCCATTATTAACTCCCCAAGTGATGTAGACATCATACAGAAAGGCCTCACTGAGGCCAACAACTGGTGTCGAAACAATGGCCTTAAGCGAAATGCCAAAAAATGCGTCGTCATTCACTTTGGGAAAAACTCAGTTCCCACTAATTACCACATTGATGGTAGCCCACTGAACACGGAAGGCATTATAAGAGATCTGGGGACACAGGTTGACAGCAACCTCTCCTTCGACCACCACATTGCCACTGTGGTCATAAAGTCCTTCTGTGTGGCACATCTCATTACCAAGGGTTTTGCATCCAGGAAGAAAGAGGTCATCATCTCTCTCTACTCTTCCCTCATTAGACCAATCATCGGGTATAATGTCCCATTTGGCATGTACCCCATAAAACACCTGCAACAGCTGGAAAGGCCACAAAAGTACTTCACGAAGAGGGTCCTAGGCCTTAAACACATGCCCTAAATGGACAGACTCAAAAAACTCCAGCTTTTCTCTGTCTCATATCATCTACAACCCTCTGTTTGCTACGTTTTTGTGGCATCTCCTTTCTACAGAACCAGACAGTCACCAACACTAACTCTCACCAGGGGATTGTTTTTAGTATTCGTCATTTATTTGTTACACACTTTCTCTATATGCATTATTCCAGTCTGTGCTGTGCTACTTTTATATACAATTAGGAATTGACTATGTATCAGTTGTAACCCAATGTACTAAATGTTATCCTACTTGCCTACAGGAATTAACCTATAGGTATATCAATTGTATCAGAATATTTGCGGTCTTATGAAACTGATAGCCTCTAGCAGTATTAAGTTATTGTTCAATTAGTAACTGTTTTGAATGCATTATAACTCCTATTGCTATACTGTTGCATATGCTAGCAATGTTAGTACAAGTTCATTCTGTGTTTTATTAGAGCTGTTGTACTTACTTTTTACAGTTATCTATGCTAACCTTCTGCCACTCATTACCTGTGTTGTCTTCTCTCTCTTCCACTAGTACCCTAACCTTCACTGTACTGCTACCGCTATACTATCTGTGAACATACCTATCGGCTGACAAAGGACCTGTGGTTTAAACTGACTGCCTTTACTCCCTGCACCCCCTCTCAAGGAAACAAATATGTATGTTAATTTGTCCTGCCTTTAAAGCATAATTGTATTCACTGGTGTTCCAGGAGCTCTAAAGTACGCTCTGAGCCTGGTCAGCCAGCAGCCTCCTACCTCCTTAACTAGCTACCTTGTTAACCTTACTCCTCCACTACCTCCTAGTGCCCCTCTTTTTGCTTTTCCTCCCTCCATTATCAGTACTAGCCTACCCCCCGTTATTGTAGCTATTTGTGATAATAGCTTTGCCCAGTAGATACCACTACCTTCCCTTCCATTTTTCTTCTCTTGCTTTTCCTTTTCTTAGTCCGCTTTATTATTCTACACTTCTCTGAACCTAAAACTACTCTAAACCTCACACTTCTCCCTCTATACTAACTTGCTATACCAGCCTGCTTTTCTTAGACTCCTACATTTTTCTCTGCTTCATCTCACCTTAGACATTCTTGACTCACCTTTACTGGCAGCTCTGCTGATTGTTTCTCCTCTAGCTCTCCACTCTGTTTGTTCCCGCTCCGTTCGCCCTTCGGGCTCACTACGCTCCCCTACCCTACCCCCAATTCCCACCCACCCCCAGTGGTCCTACACTTATACTTCACTGACCACTCCCCCCTTCCATTATTCTCCTATCATTTACCTCTTTTATACTAAGCCACTCCTCTTACTCTATCTCCTAATTTCTTACTTAACTCCCACTTAACTCTTTATCACTTAGCCTCTCCCTTTACTCTATCCCCCAATTAATTCTACTTTACTCCCTCTCTGTTCACATCATCTGCTCTTCAACACTATACCTTAGGACCCTACTTATCTAGTCCCTACTAATTGCTCACCAACCCAACATATAACCTACTTAACCTCTTTAAACTTTCTCCTTACTTATTTTAATACCTACCTTCAAGCTACTCCTTATATACATTCGCTTACCATGCCTCCAACAAATATAACACTACTCACCACCTCCCTGCTCTCAGCTATCATACTAGCATCTCTTACCATTCCTTATTCACTTACCTCCTATGAATATCTCTCTCTATCTGAACAAAACCTCTACAGCCAACAGACTTTACCCTATTCTCTCACCTTCTCCATTAACCATTGTAACATAACATGTTACTCTACTTATTTATTACCAAAGTTCCATAGAACAACCCATTTCACTTACTACTCTATCAAAAAGACCTTCAATAACCTATCTAAATTTCTAAAATCACTCAGATACCCTCAGCAACACCCCCACCTAGATGGTGACATTCACCCAAATCCTGGACCCTATACTGACTCCACCTCTAATCCTACCAAGTTAACAGCTCCCATAGTTTCTACTATTAAAAAAAATCTAACTCCCTCCTGATAGCTCACCTTAACATTAGAAGTATTAATAATAAACTTACCCATCTGCACGCACTCCTTGATATATACTCATTCGACATTTTTTGTCTTACTGAAACTTGGCTAAAACCAACTACTCTAGACCAAGAAATCACCCCTCCTGGCTATAACATCCTCAGAAATGACCGTAAAATAAAAAAGGTGGGGGTATAGCCATTCTCTATAAATCAAGCCTCAAAATTTCCACAGTTAATGTGCTTCCATCACTAGACACCAAATTTGAAACCCTATCCATCAAACTTGAAATAAATAACTCCAAATCTATCTATATAATCTGCATTTATTTACCCCCAGGTAATAACACAAATTCTCTAGAGAACCTACTGAGCCACCTCTCTATCCAACTACCCCAGGAGACTATTATACTTGGTGATGTTAACATAGACTGGTCTACTTGCAATTCCCTAAACCCTACCAACCATATAAACCTCTTTGGGTTCTCACAACTATTAACATCTACTACAAGAACCCATAAATCCAGTAAAAAGGAAAGTACTTTGGACTGGATCCTCATTAATAGCCACCCTAATTCTTATACTCCTGGAACACTCCCAGATGACATCAGTGACCACATACTTACCTACATTATTAGAGAAAACGTCCATACTGCAACTACTCATCAACTTAAAACCTCACGCTTAAAAAAAATATTTAATCCAGATAGCTTTATATCTGAATTAAAAGCATGTGACTGGTCACCACTAACCTATCTAAAATTAGACGAAGCTGTTACCTACTTTAATACTAACTTTCTTCAAATCCTAGACTCCCACGCACCCTATCGCTCCACTAGAATAAAAACAAAATCTGCTCCCTGGCTCACACCACAAACCAGACAAAAGATACTACTCAGAAATAAAATCTGGGCTAAATGGAGATCTACCAAATGTCCTACAACCCACCTCCAATTTAAACAGCTAAGAAATGCTACAAAGAAAGATATTCTTAGAGACAAAAAAGACTACTACCTACATCTTCAAAAAAACAATCAACAAACTCCACAAAAATTCTGGTCTGCCATAAACAAACTCCTTCAGCCAGGTCACACTACTACTCCAGACCCAATCGGTTTCAACAAAAGTAACTCCAACCTGAACCCTGAGGCCTTTAATAACTACTTTACAGAAGCCATTAAAACCCTGGCTAATTCTTTACCACCCATTTCTGTATCCCAAACAAATACCTGCAATCCTACATCACCTACCTTTCAGATACAACCGGTATCTACAGCTCTCATCTGTAAGCTACTTCAAAAATTAAAACTTTGCACCCCTTCTGCTGACCGACTCCCATCTGAATACCTTCAAATAGCTGCAAAAGCCATAGACTATCCCAATTCTATCCTTATTAACAGAACTATCTCTGAAGCTAGAATCCCTACTCTATGGAAGATATCTCATATCATCCCCTTACATAAAGGAGGACCATCTACAGAGCTTTCTAACTTTCGCCCTATTGCTTTACTCTCCCCCTTAGCTAAGATAATGGAAAAATGTATTCACAAGCAGCTACTTAACCACTTACTACAAAAATAACCTATTGGCTAACTGCCAACATGGCTTTAGGCCATTTCACAGCACATCTACTGCCCTTTTATCCTTTACCGACTCTATATACAAGAATCGCAACAACAACTCTTTCTCTTCTGCTCTATTTATCGACCTGTCAAAAGCCTTTGACATGGTAAACCACAACCTGCTGCTTGACAAACTAAAGGCTCATTCTCTCAATCCCCAAGCCATACAATGGTTCAGATCCTATCTGGAAAATAGACAGCAAGCAGTACTTTGGCAGAACAGTCTATCTTCACTACTTCCTGTAAACATTGGAGTCCCACATGGCTCCATCCTAGGTCCCCTACTCTTCTCCTTATTTATCAGCAACTTACACATCAACATACCTCAAGCCACCTGCATTCAATATGCAGATGACTCCACATTAATATGTACAGCCAATGATATATCCTCTCTCCATTCCCTCACACAAACTGTTTTTCAGAATGTTGAAAACTGGTTTATGCAACACTGCCTCCTCTTAAACCCAAAAAAAACAAAGCTATTGCTTTTACTCCTACTCATAAATCAGCCACTCCTTTCTTCTCTATAACCTCTAACAATGGTACCAACATCTTCCCAGACACTACAACCCATCTACTAGGGGTAACTATTGATAATCATCTCAATTATGATGAACACATAAACTCCACCATTAAGTCTGTTAACAGAAAACTTGGCTCACTCTATAGAATAAAAACCTTCCTTACCCCCTCTGCAAGGAAAACAATTGCTCAGACCCACCTCATTTCCACCCTCTTTTATGCCTCTGTCATATATACCAACCTATCCAAAAGCAACCTCACTAAGCTCTCCATATGTTATAATAGCATAACTAGATTTATCACAAGTTCCCCCTTTAAAACTCACCATTGTCTTAACATCAAACAACTAGGGTGGCTGGAATTGCAAAACCATATACTCTTTCAACAATTGCTTATAACACAAAAGATTCTACACCTCCCTAACAACACTCCTATCTTGTCTAATCTTATTACTCCTTACAATAATCTACCTACATTACGCTCTGCTAACAAGCTCCTAGTTTTATCCAGCAAAGCTAATAACAAAGCCGGTGATTCTCTTTTCGCTAACACCGTAGGTAAAGTCTGGAATCAACTTCCTGCTGAATTATCTACCGTTAATTCTACTTTTCTTTTCAAGAAACATCTTAAAGAACATCTGAAAACACACTGGCTTTGTCCATGTACTAACCCCCACTGATATCTTTTTTCTTCCATTCTATAATCTTAACTCTATTCCTACACCTGTATCCACTGCCTTCAACTCTACTCCTACTCTCCTATAATGAGAATAAGATACATGTATTATTCCCTTTATCTAATAATTGCTCATACCTTTCTAGTGTGATTTTGTAAAAAAAAAAAAAAAAATTTGTTTATTTTATGTTTTCTGTATAGAAATGCTTAGTTCAATTTATTTAGTATTGCCTAGTTTTAATTCTGTAGAATTGCTTAGTTTAACTTTGTCAATTTCCTGTTTGGAGCTTTTCTCCCCGAGCCTCTACTGAAAATGGACATATATCCAGCTAGACTAGCCCGGTCAACAAATGTAAAATAAAATAAAATAAATAATAAATAAATCTATTTAGAGGCGATCTTTGCTTAACTTACAAAGCCATGTCTGGCCCAGCCCTGTTAAAATGTTACACCTAAAGAAATCCCAATCCCTCTGCACCACATGCTCCAGCGATCGCAACCTCATTACCACAAAAAACAGAACATGCTGGAGGGACAGATTCATAACCCAGGGATTGCCAATGCTCTAGAATAGACTTCCCATACATGTCCAGCAGAGAACCTCACTGGCCCTTTTCAAGAGAAATCTTGATGAGTGGATGGGAAATAGAAAGTTCACCCCAGGGATCACTCCAGTGGCTCTACTTGATAGAGGCACTGGGAACTAATGGCGGCATGATGCCAGGGCACTTCCATGGGCTAGGCTTGTAAAGGCTCCAGGGCCATTGGCCTAGTACACACCTATGAACCTAAATGCTTATATATGTATTTTTACACACCAAATGGAATTTTTAATATGTTACCAAAGGCAAATGTCAACTGCCAGAGATATCATATTGGAAAAGGGGAAGATGGGAGCATATTTTTAGGACTGCTTGGAATTAAAACGTTTTAAGCAGGAAATGAAGATATTGATAGATCAAATAGCAGGTGAGCACTTGCCCCTCAATAAAGAAATTATGCTACTCGGTTGTTCTACGGCAGCATGTACTGAAAGTGAATCATATCTAATAGGTCTGTTGTTAATAGTAGTTAAAAAAGACAATCACCAGAAAATGGAAAAGTAAAAATAGTTCAACAATTCATGAAGTTAAAAAAAGTGGCTAAACTTAAAGAACTAGAATGAAATGGGGCAAAGGGGGGGACAATCTATCTAGTAAATGGACTAAGTGGAAGTTGTCAAAAAGTACCTTGATCTAAACAGAAGGACATCAGCATGAAGAATATTAATCCAGACAGCTGCTAATCTAGAAATTCTCTACTGAAAGTGAGGTAGCCTGGAACTTGTAGCAAAGGAAATTAACTTACTAGGAAAGGGCTTGGTCACTTTGTACATAATTTTGGGTTTGCTATTAATTACTGTTTTTTGAGTGAGATGGATAGCTGGTGATAGAATTTTAGAATAAATATATTGTGCAGCAGTGGCTTTGTTGTTTGAAGAAAGATATTAAGAATGAACTTTATACTGGGTGAGCAAATCGGTGAAACTAAGGAAATGATTTTTTGAGCTATAATGCACAAACAGAATTGTCAAGGTATAGTAAGGTCTTCCTGAGTCTAATTTTGGTGGCTGCCAAAAACACAATTACTAGAAAATGGAAATCAAAGTCTAAACCAACTGCACTAGATTTAGTGGCTATATAACAGAGATAAAACAAACTTCCGCGGTGGTGCAGTGGTAGCGTTGTTACCTCACAGCAAGAGGTTCTCCTGTTCAATTCTCGGCTTGGGTTGGGAGTGCCTTCTGTGTGGAGTCTGCATGTCCTCCCCATGGTCGAGTGGGCGTTCGAAAGCCATGCGTTGAATGGGCGTGCCTTTGTTGAAGGTTGGGCGTCGAGCTGGCAACTTGACACCATAAAAAACAACTGTCAATCATTAGCGGACTGGAGTTCTGCTGTGGTGACCCCTAACCAGGAAAAGCCGAAAGACAGACATAACAGAGATAAAACAATTGAAAGTGGGATCTTTAGAAAAGAGTAGAAGCAAATTACATAGAAAAAAATTAGAATTGTAGGAACAATACATACAGAGGAGGAATGAGGATTTGAATGAGCTATGTAATGTTTGACTGACAATGACAGGATAGATTATAAGTGATATATAATGTTTGCAACTAAATTATGTCAATATGGTTTCTAATGCATAATGTTTGCAACTAAAATTATGTCAATATGGTTTGTTTTATATATATAGGTTCATATATTAGCACTAAGCTAACTGCCCTTGCGAGCCATTTTAAGCCTAGCCAATTATCACTTGTGAGACTCAAACCCTGCACCTTGTGTTTGTAAGGCAAACACCTTAACCATTAGACCACCCTACCAACCCCTTCATTTTGTATAAATGTATATTTGCCTATGTCATATGTGATAATTTAATAAAGATGCTTCTTGTTTAAAAAAAAGAATGAACTCTATAAGAAGGAAGGGATATTTGATTGTAAGCATTGTTATATGTTTGTTAAATGTTTAGAAGAGAATCGTAAACCATATTCACTGTGTAAACAGTGGTGCACCATACATGTGAACTGCACATCAAATGGTTATATCAGATATCTGTGTAAATAATGTAAATATATTTTATAAATATTAAAACATGGAAGATTCTGAAAAATTTTGCAGAGTTTGGTATGCTAAAAAGGGCACCATCTATTTTCTGAAATGTACAGTTTTAAATATCTCTGGTGCAATAACAGAATGCCTTTTATTTAGTTAGTGTTTATGTCAGTATTTCTTACTTGTTTTTCCTTCAGAAGTGGTTGCTCAAAATACTTTGTGTATTATATTAGCTTACATTACTCCTTTTACAGACCTTTGGATGGTAATTAGATATCTGGAGCAGATAAAGCCAGTTGTGGACTATAACAACATTTAAAGATATGGATGGTTGTTGAATTAAATTATGTTTCCTAAGAAGACACTTGGGTTTGTTTTATATTACTGTTTATTGTTGTTGCTATGCAAATTTCTCATCAGTTTCTTTTATGTTTTATGTTCAATAAAAGTAAAAATGTTTGAAAAAAATCACAGTTAAAACAAAAGAGAAAAATGGTCAGCTAAGGGCGCGCAAAACAATGCAATATAATATTTTACAGAAGTGTTCTTGCTTCTGGAGCAGCATCTTAGCTTGAGCCATTCACACTGAAAACAAGACTAATTATTGGCCACTTAATTCATATTCCTTAAAATGAATTTCAACATCAGGGTCAGATTCAGGGAGAAACATTTTACAGTGAAATGTCTCATATACAGTTTTCAGTTTGTTTTTTACCACCTACCAGTAATTATAGATGTAATTAGACATACACACCTGTACACCAAGGCATACAGTTTTTATTATAACTTTTTTTGTAATGCTCAAAATATCTGCGCTAAACTGCCTTCTGTTCATTGATGGTTGCATGCATTTGTACACTTTGCACATCCTTTAAAACGTCAAATTCTATTTCTGTTCCAGTATAAACTGCCTTTTATCATGTGCCTTTGTTTTTATTTACAGTTATAAAGATGCTGAAGAAAAAGAAAACATTTTGCACCAGTCAATACATAAGAGCTAGCAATGATCATCTTTTCTAATGGTCTCCTATTTGGTGTCCCAGACTATTATCTTATTAAGATTTCATAAGTTGCTTTTTTATTTGAGGAATATTAATTATGTGCAACTGCACTGTTTTTGAAATTGGAAGTTCTGTTATATGGATATGGATAGTAAGATAAAAGCAGTTAAAATGTTTTTAGTCCCTTTAGTCTTCTACTCAGATCAGACATATTTTTATTAAGCAAAAGAGAAGTTGTGAATAGCAAATAATAAAGAGCTGAATGATTTTATCTGGGAGAGGAAGATGACAAAAGTCAAGTGGGGTAAGTTGATTTTTCCAATAGAACAAGGCGGTTTGGTATTACTTGATTTAAAGGGGTATTTCAGAGCTACACAGTTAAGGCTCCTGTACATAGCACAAGCAGAAAGCTGTAATTCAAAATGGAAAGGGATGATGATGAAATTGGGGTGGAGGGAGCTCAAGAAACAATGAGCATCTGGGATTTTGGATGAAGATCTTTAAGGAGAATAACAATATTCATACCAAATATTATATTCATAAAGTAGCTGAAAGTATTCTATGAACTAAGCCAACATGGGAATGGACAGAGGAGATTCTGCTGATAGAGATGACTGCAATTAGGGATACAGACAATAGGCAAGAGGGGACTGTAATTTATTGGAGAAAACTGGCAAAGGAACCATGGTATTGGGAGCAAATAACTAGAGAGGGAAGGTAATAGAATGGGAAGACACCAATAATTTATTTGGACTGCAGGTTAGAAATTGCCTTCCCTATCAAGGATTGATATAGGAGTATAGGCAAAGAGAAGGAAATGGGGGGGGGGTCCTAAATGATAGACAAGCAGTGGTAGAGTTTTTAGTAGAATGTATAACAGAAGCTGCTGTTAAAAAAATAAATAATTTGTAGAGCATGTAAAATATTGAATAACTATAAAAATCAGTCAGAGGAGGTTTGAATGGATTGGGAAGAGAGAGTGGATAATCAACTCACAATGAAACAATGGGGATATATGTATGCCTTCCAAATATGCAACAAAATCTAGAAGATTAAGGATTTTTGCTTGGAAATATTTACATAGGTATTTTATACCCCAAGTAGACTCCAGAGAATTTTTCCTCAGGTACACAGCAAATGTTGCAGGTTTATATAGGGAAGAAAGATGTAATTAGGAACATAATGAGTTGGCAGACTTTAAAGATTCCCTGCAGACTACTATATCAGAGATACAGGGTGAGCAAATTGATGTATCTTGGGAAATTATTTTTCTGAGCTATGATGCAGAATCAGAATTGCCTAGACATAATAAGTCTTTGCTGAGCCTAATTATGGCTGCTGCCAAAAAATCAATTACTAGAGGGGCGTGGCCAAGGATGAACACAGGATAGCAGCAGATTTCTTCAGCTCTACCAATTTCATTACACTGACAGGAATTAATTACTTAAAAAATTAATTTTTGAAGTAATTTTCTTTCTAAATATGTTTGTTTTATATAGTTCTTGAACTATATCTAAAAAAGAAAGGAAATTTTAACAATATTCCTGTCAGAAATCACTTTGGAAATTTTCCTGTCAGTTTAACAGTCTGGAATGAGTTCCAGTAAGACAAATTCTCAAGACTCCAGCATCAAGAAAGAGCTTCAGTCTCTGATAACTATAATCCAGCAACTTACTGCTAAGATGGATAAAATGGATACTAAAATAGATACCTTCATAGAAAAAACTACAAAACAAATAGACTTGTTACATATAGACCTGCAACAACAGAAGATCCAGATGTCAGGCATAGAAGAAGTTGTGAATGACATGGAAAATAGAATCCAAGAAGAGGAAAACAACATTGAGTTTCTGCTGAAACAAAATACACATTTACAAACAAAGCTTGATGACCTGGAAAATAGATCTAGGCGCAATAACATTAGGATTTTTGGACTGCCAGAAAATATTGAAGGTAACAATATTACTTCTTTTTAACAACATGGCTCCCTAAAACTTTAGACTTACCAGAAGCATTCTCTTTTGGTATCGAAAGAGCACATAGATCTATAGCTAATACTAACTCTAACAAAAACTATCCTAGATCAGTTATAGTTAGATTTCTATCATCTTTTGATAAAGAGATGGCTCTTAAATCTGCTTGGGCTAAAGCTCCTGTTAAGATTAATGAGACAACTGTGCGTTTTGACAATGACTATTCTTCCATGGTAATAGCTAAAAGAAAAGTTTTTCTGCCACTAATAAGGGAGCTTAAAAAAGCACAGTTTAAAACATACATTCTGTTTCCTGCCAAGCTTAAAATCTTCCTTCCTGATGGTCATAAAATTTTTGATGACTTAGACTCTGCTTTACTGTTTATCAAAAAAAATAAGATTTTGGATAAAATAGAGGAAATGGAATGGGCTAGTCCTTCATTAAAGAGACTGGCAACTGAAACTTCGTGGAAGACTTCAGAGAAGAAGAAGAGACTAAAAAACAAATGATTTGTTCTATGTTTTTTTTTCTCCCATCATTTTATTTCATTATTAATCTTTTTAAATATAGTTCCTGCATTTCCAGAAAGCCACAGATATTCTGAAAAAGATTTAATCAAAGTTATTCTCTGTGTGCAAAGAAATGTTTTGTTTAATAACCAGTCAAAATATCTGAAGAACTAATAACAAGCTATAATTCAATTTGTTTCTCTTTCTGAAAAAGAGAAGTAAGGTCAGTAATTTGATACATTTTTTTTCTCTCTTTTTTTTCTTCTCCTTTTCTTCTTTTCTTTGTTTAAACAATGACATTCTATTTAGATTATGTAGTGGGTAAAGGGTGGGGGAGGGCAGGGAGAGAAGAGTAATGAAAATATGATTAATAGAATAATAACATATTTATTCCTTGTAAAAAGTTTATATGTTCTTCAAATGCTATTCCTAATTATACTTTCTTGATTATACTGCTTATGCTTGTTTGTAAATAATCTGTCATGCTTTAACTAATAATAATTAGAACTAAATAATAGTAAATAATATGTTTTATTTTTAACTCTATTAATATAAACAGTAAGTAATATCCCATTGTATATACTTCTTATAGCTTTCTCTTACATTTTTTTATTTCTGCCTTACACTCTTTTATTTTCTACTCTCTTTTTCTTTTCTTTATTAACATATAGAAATGCTTTTGATCATATAGACACAGTAAATAATAAGATTTGCATAAAAATTGAGTTGGGACAAAAATATTGAGTTTTATTACTTACTAATAACTTTGGGCTTAATTTCACTTACATAGAGGCTGTAATAACCTGTAAAATACATTGTGAAGGTTTTGTCATGTTTAGATGCATTTACACTGCTAAATGAATGCTTGTCACTAGTTTTTGTTTCCCGCCAAAATGTTAAGGGAGACAATCTGGGATGTGGGCTGTCTCATGCACAGTGTCCATGAGCTACTTCAAAAGCTTCAACTCTCAGAATTCTCACAGAGAAGCTGAAAGCAGTCAGTCTAATCTTTGACCTAGATATCACACTGACACATCACAGATTCAGGAAGAACACTCTACCAGGAAGTAGAACTGATGCAAATGCGACTATGTGAAGAAAAATGAACTCTTTACCATCTAAATGTGAGTTATTTTATATAATTACTTAAATATCTATGTTATAATTCATAAAATATGTCAGTTATAATGAGTTTAAATGATGCAGTGTCTTGTAGTATGTAAATGTCTTATTTTAGAAGGCATAGAAAATGAAACATTTATTCAAGTGTTTTTGAAAATCTACTTAACAGCAGCATAATAATCTGTGTTAAAAACTTATGTTCCAAACATATACATTACTATAACTCATTTAATTCATCTGATTGACAAGCATAAATAATTTTATAACTCTATTCTGGAAGAAATTGTCATGTGATATATTTTAAAGCAGTAGTATAGCATGGTTGTAAAATCTGGTTACTAAAATGTGTTTGCTGTGCATTATTTTGTATGAAGCACACAGATTTATTGTAGGGACAGCAAGTAGGATAGTGCTCAGCAAGGACACAACTCAGTGAGATCAGATATATATATATATATATATATATATATATATATATATATATATATATATATATATATATGTGTGTGTGTGTGTGTGTGTGTGTGTGTGTGTGTGTGTGTGTGTGTGTGTATGTGTGTGTGTATGTGTGTGTATGTATGTGTGTATATATATATATATATATATATATATATATATATATATATATATATGTGTGTGTGTGTGTGTGTGTGTGTGTGTGTGTGTGTGTGTGTGTGTGTGTGTATATATATATATATATATATATATATATATGTATATATGTGTGTGTGTGTGTGTGTGTGTGTATGTGTGTATATATATATATATATGTGTGTGTGTGTGTGTGTGTGTGTGTGTGTGTGTGTGTGTGTGTGTGTATATATATATATATATATATATATATATGTGTGTGTGTGTGTGTGTGTGTGTGTGTGTGTGTGTGTGTGTGTGTGTGTGTGTGTATATATATATATATATATATATATATATATGTATATATGAGTGTGTGTGATGGCTTCTTTTTTTTTTTTTTTAAATAATGCAAGTGTTTCTGAGAATCTGCATAACTATGCAGTATGATTTATAACAATTTCTATAAATACAATATTTTATTCTATTGATAATAATGACTATAAGTAAAATGCTCATATACAAGCAATTCAATTTTTTTGGAAGCTGTTGACTGCATTTACATGACAGAAAATAGATGCATCTTAATATATGTAATGTATGAATCATATTAGCCAAAGTTTTTGATTTAAATGAATGTTAGAACTTATTTTTCTCTCTTCTTGATTTCTAACATCAAGATTATTTGAATGCTATTTGAATACAAGTGTTTTATATTACATTGATGTATATAGTAGTATGAACAGTTTTTTTTAAAAAAAAAAAAGTTTATGTTAGTTTATATGATTCTGTTTTACCAAATGTGTAGTCTTGTCTTGCTAGATAATTGAATTGAAAACTGTTAACCTCAGTTAAATATAACTAGTATTAAATTGATAAGGTGGTAGCTGAGGTACTGCTGCTTAGGGTAGGGGGTTAACTTGAGTGGTAAATACTGCTCTAAGTTGGAGTTTATAACTCCAGGCTGGATGCAAGGTTTAATCCTTACATTATTTTCACTTGTTCATTGTTATATGTATATAGTTTTGACATCCACAATATATTTTGTACACTCATTGTCACTACAAACAAAATTGAATCCTATACAAAATCCCATAAGAGATTCAATAAATACAGCTATATTTAAAGGTACACCTAAAGGAGGAGATGTAACATTACTTATGTTGTTATTTGTTATTTTGATCATAAGATTCTTAAGTTTTAAAAATGCCAAATTACATCTTTAAAAGGAATTTCTTTAAACATTAATGGATTGAATAATCCGTGTAAAAGGGCAAGCCTAATAAGATACATTAATTTACATAAGGCCAACTTAGTCTTCCTGCAAGAAACCCATCTCTTGAAAAAAAGATATTGATAAACTAGCCACAAACAAATATACAGTATTGGTTAGTTCAGAGCACACTCAGAAAAAAGAGGAGTGGCTATTTTATGGAATAAAAGTATGCCCATTCCTAAAACCATTAAGTCTTATCAGGATGACAAAGGAATGTTTTGTATGGTTACAATACAAATTAATGGGAAGACTTACACTTTAATTAATGTATATTGGATACCTGGAATTGGTATTAATACAGTGAAACATCATCTTGATAAGATCATATCATTCTCTATAGGAGATATTATTTTAGCTGGTGACTTTAATTGTATACTACATGAAAGTGATACTACCACTATAGGAAAAGAAGAATTACATCTAATGCAAAACATTTAAATGATTTTGCTAATTCTTATCATTTGAATGATATTAATAATCAGATAGATTCAAAATCATTACCATACACCTTTTTTCTAACAGATACAAAACTTATTAAAAGTAGATAGGGTCTTTATTTCTAACCAGATGGTAACAGATTTAATTAATTCCAAAATCATTTCATGTCCTATATCTGATCATAATTCAATTGTTTTTGAATTCATGATAAAAAATACTCATAATGTTCAGATCAAAAGGATACCAGCATACTTAACTCAACTAAAAGACTATAAAGAATATATACTTTCAGAAGTAAAACATTTTTTAGACATAAATAATACTCTTGAAGTCTCCATTGTCTATGTTTGGGATGCCTTAAAATCATATCTATATGGACAAAGTATCAGATGGTATAATAATAAAAGGAAATCTTGGGATAAGGAATTGTTAGATATTCAAAGTAAATTAGACTCTTATAAACATAATAATAAAGAAAATATTATGGACAAGAAAGTTATTGAAGAAATAAACAAACTAAATGAGAAATACAAAGAAATTTTAACTCATAAAGTTAAAATAACTTTAGAGAAATACAAGTTTTTGTCTTATTCAATAAGCCCCAAATACTTACATAGACTTAAAAATAAAACAAAAAGGTTGAATAAACAAAACCATATCAAATAAATATTTTCTATAAGGAAAAAGAAGAATGTTTCTAGTATACCAGAAATACTAGATGAATTTAGAAATCACTTTCACAAAATTAACCATAATAACATTAACATGGAACCTAAAGATAAAATAAAGGAGTTTATAACCACAAACATGAATAAAAGCAATAAACAACAGATTAAACTATTGGACAAAAGTATTTCATATACAGAGGTTATTACACAAATAAATAAGCTTAAATCAAACAAAGCACCGAGTAATGATGGTATTATACCAGAGATATATAAAATCCTTTCTAAAAGTACATATTCATTAATACATAAGGTTTTTATTTTGGCCCAAACTGAGTTAATAACCCCCCCATCTTGGCAATATACATTTATTTCGCCAATTTTAAAACCTAATAAAGATCCAACTAGATGTACTTCATATCGGCCCATCTCATTACTTAATGTTGATTATAAAATGTTTATGAGTATTTTTGCTGATAGATTGAAGACAATCATCCCGGCATTATAGATATAGATCAGACAGGCTTCATTGTAAATAGAAATACTTTTGATAATATAAGAAGAACTTTAACATTAATTGATTTTGCAAATAGGAAAAAGAAAGATTTAACACTTATTAGTCTTGATATAAGTTCAGCATTTGATTCAGTAAGTTGGGACTATCTGTTTACCTTACTGAAGTGCACAAACTTCTCAGATGCATTTGTAAATCTAATTGAGCATTTATACAAAGGAACATTGGCTTATATTAAGGTAGGAACATATGTTTCAGAAAAATACCCATTTTAAAGGTACAAAACAAGGATGTCCACTTTCTCCACTATTATTCACTTTAGTAATGGAGCCTTGGGCTAATTTGATCAGAAACAGTACTGACATAGAGGGTTTTGAAATAGATGAAAATGCAACATCCAAAATTCAACTTTTGCAGATGATGTTCTAATTACATCAGCAGGATCTAATTCTTCTATGCAGTCTCTATTTGATAAAATGATGAATTTTAAAAGTATTTCTGGTTTAATATTCAATGAAGAAAAACTAAAATACTACCTATATATACGAAAAAATATTCTCATTAGTGATTTTACTAAATATGTACCCAATTCAGGTCAGATAACTTATTTAGGTATAATACTATCTAAAGATATTAAATCTATTATATATAATAATTATAATACCTGTTTTCTTAATATACAAAATCTTTTTAATACCTGGAATAATATGTTTTTTACTATGGAGGAGAGACTTACAATTATTAAAATGATAATATTCCCCAAGATTTTATACTTAATACAATCAATAATACTTCCACCTACAAAAATAATTATCAAGAAACTGAATACACTAATGTTAAATTTCCTATGGCCACCTAATAGACCTAGGATTGCTTTAAAGAAACATACTAATAGCTGGTCTCAAGGGGGCATTTTCTTTTCCAGACTTTAATTTATATACTATCTCTTCTATTGTAAAAGTTATTACTTTATTAATAGATCAGTCATATGTCGCAAAATGGAAAGATTATTGGGAGCTAATTAGTATGCACTTCATGAAAATCTCCTTAACACATAAAAATATGATTGTAAATAACTCCATGTTATGGTTACTAAAGGAATTTTGTACTTCACCTATTACACCTAAACATATGGTTTGTTACCCATTAAATATTATTATTAGCTATCGTAACTTTATATTCATGCACCCTAAGTATAGGGAATGGAATTTTATTATATTCCTATAATGTATACTCAGGGTATGCTTTTGTCATCTACTTCTGAAGGAACTCATTTAGCTATAGATAATGATCTAAAATACTGGTATCAGTTGATATCTGATAATAAAGTTAAAAATCTAGATTTCTTAAAACAAGAATTTGATCTAAGAGAAACTTGCTGGTTAGAGGTTCAGACCTTTAGACAACATCTCATTAATAAAATAGATATAATGTCTATAACAGTTAAAGAATCTATTCCAACACTGATTGATTACTTGATATTAAATTTGCAACATAAAGTTTCTGATAAAGGTAAACTTTCATACATACATAAAATTATCAGACAAGAAACTTTTTACAGTGTAGATACATACTGGAATTATTTCACTTCTATTAATGGGGATCCACCAAATCAACAAGATAAACAATATATATTGGAATCTGCCTATAGAACTACGTCTTCCATTGTCTGGAGACTTTATACATGGAAATTTTTACATAGATCTTTTATACACCTTTGATGATGAATAAAATAAATAATAAAGATAATCTATGTAAGAGATGTAATGTAGAAATTAATGCTGACTGGGCTCATATGTTTTATGACTGTATAAAATTGAAAGAATACTGGAAGTCAATTAATGAATTTTTGCAGGCTCTTTTACAGATAATTTCATTATTTCTAAATCTCTTATATTATTCAACACACCTGTACCTCAAAGTGTTAAAAAGGTTAAGCTTCCCTTGTTATGGTCTATTCTAGCAGTGGCTAGGAAAATAATAACTAGAAATTGGATTTCAGATACACCTCCTTCGTTCAATGAATTTAAAAATGTTATGAATATAGTGTGCCATATGGAAATAAACACAATTAGGTCAAGAACAACTAGAAAAACATCTTATTATATTGTATGGGATAATTTACAAAATTTGTTAAAAAAATTCTAATTTCAATAGCATGGTATTTTAGTTTAATTAATTGATCTGATTGTAGTGGATGTCTTTGTAAATACTTTAGTTATTTTGTTGAATATTATAATAATATCTATTTTTAATTACTTGTATAAAATTATGATATTTCTCTTATATGTTAAAACAATAAACCTGTTTTGAAAAAAAAAAGCAATTACTAGAAAATGGAAATCAAAGTCTAAACCAACTACTAGAAGTAGTGAAGTTAGTAACAGAGATAAAACAACTGGAATTGGAAGCTTTAGAAAAGGGTAGGAGAAAATAAATAGGAAAACATGGGGACTGTGGGAACAATACATACAGGGGAGGAATGAGGTTTAAAAGAAAGCAAGATTTGAATGAGCTATGCAACATTTGATGGACAATGATAAGGGCAGATTATAAGTGATGTATAATTTTTGCAACTAAAATAATGTCAGTATGGTTTGATTTCAGTTATATAAATGCTTGACTGCCTGTGTCATAAGTGATAATTTAATAAAGATGTTTGTTGTTAAAAAAAAAAAGATATTAGAAACCCAAAGAACCAAAAAGGCAGACCATATCTGAGAATGTGGGAACAATTTTGAAAAATGAAAACAGAATGATTTTTGTCTATGAAATGCACCTGTGATACATAGCTCGAGTGGGTATAACCATATATCAAAGTCCGAAACAGTCTAGTAGAATTGGATATAGTAACACATTTTGGAATTGTACATCAAATGTGTGATCCTATATGCTCATAAATGCACACAACAGGTCAGCTGTAAATATATTTAGGATACATTCTGTACACCATACAACAGCATCTACAGGCATTGCACATGTCTTACAAACTTTTTAGTGGCCACATAGTCTATCCTGGCAGTTCTTATTGAAAAAATGCTTAAATTGAGTTTTGTGGGTATGTCAAGAAAGACTGAACATATGTCAGCAAGCAATAGGTGTATAAGATAAATTAGGTCTTGGAGAATGAACAAATCAATGACTTTCATAGGCTATAATTCCACAGCAAATAATCCAGTTGGCTAGCAAAATCATGCATTGTGCTAATTCTGTGACAGATGCATGGGAGACTAAAATATTGATACCTGTAATGGAAAAGAGTATTTTCTTTCTTTGAGATCACTGAATTGGCATAAAAACTGTTGCACTCAGGTAGGTATAGTAGCAACAGAGTATCAAAATAATTGTTTATAATAACAATGAGGTTCCTGTCGTGTCAACAATTGCAGTTTCAACAAATCCGAAGATAGGATGCTTGTCAGAACCAGTTTTGTCAATAGTGGAGTAGTCATCTTTCTTCATTGTTGAATGCTCTTGCAATTGGTAGATATAGGTTATTGGGGTGCGGTAGTGCATACCCCCCCCTCAAAAAAATTCTTTACAGGTTTGGAGAAACTGGTTTTTGGCAAATGTTTTTGATTGTTTTTTTTTCTTTCTTTTTTTTTTTTTGCATTTGCAGAAATTACATTTTGTGACTCAAAATGGTTCCTCAAAATAGAAGGGATAGAATAACTTCATTATAAATTTATAACAAATATTTGAAACAGAAATGCAGTTTAACACTTCACTGAATTACATGGTTAAGCATTAACATCAGGAATTAGAGGATCAAGCAAATAAAGCCGGAAGTGAAATTTCAATATCGATAAAGACGTATCTGAAATAAAGGAAACTAATATGGTAGGAAGGTTAAAACTGTTCACCATATAAAGTGGCAAATATAAATACCCTACTGCAGGCAGAGTTCAAAAATATTGTTTACACGGGATCGAGAAATACAGAAACTTTCTTTCTGTTGCTTCATAAAGCACTGAGTAAAGTTACTGCTTCACTGAAAAACAAATGCCATTTAAATGTAATAGTTCATAAAGGGCACAGACACTGGGATTATGAGGTAGTAATAGCTTTTACTTTCCTCTGTCCACTTATAAAACATTGCGTCATTAACTGCCCATAGTGGACATGTTAAATGATGTGGAATCAATCGCACTGAATATGGCCAAATTTAAAGAATTAGGCTTAGCAAACAGAGGTTAATAATGGTCACAACATTGCCTGAGCTATGACTTTTTATTAAACAGTCAAGTAGAACAACCTTTGCCCTCAAGAAATGAATATATTAAAACAAACATTGTTTTTAAAATTGCACTGCTTATTCGGTATTTAAAATATCATTAAATATGCATGTTATTGAAAAGGGGACTTGGTGTCACTTTTTTTTTTATTTGGTCACAGTGTATTTTCAGCTTGGAATGATACAACGCCTCCCATGTTCCTGATTCTGACATTAATTACAAATGTCCCTACTGGGACATTTTCACAGTTTGTAGATTTCTGTGGTTGCACTTTAACATTTGTTCAATATCTAGATGGTGAGGGAAGTGAACACATTTCTCCTACCTTGACAAACATTACAATAACAGTCTCCCGATGTCTGCCAGCAAAAACACTACAGCACATAATCTTTATTTGGTGTGTCACGAGCAGCTGGATCTGCCAGGCCTGATGAGTGCTCTAATAGTACAGTTAGATTAAAGGAAATAGCAAATAGACTAAAGGAAATAAACACTTTCTGCAATAAGACAAGTTAACTATTGGTGGTATTTAAATGTGATTTATAAAGAGTTACTTCTAACTTAAATATGATTGATCTAAAGTCAATACCAGCAGTTTTGAATTATAATGTCAATTATTGATTTAACACAGAAAGGATTTTTGCAATGTGTTTTTGTCAGAAAAAAAAATGATTCCTCTGTACTGCCTTTGTCATGCAAAACAATAGCTATTGCATGATGAATGGGTGTATTTGTGTATAAAATTAATATGGTGTTGAAATGCTGTCAAAAACACTTTTACAAATTGTATTTTATACTCTACAGAAGATGGCTGCATTAATCCACATTTCTGTGATTAATATCTGTAATTTCTTCTGAGTGTGTTCCATACTGAGAACAAAAAAACACAGCCAAAGTATTTGTTTTCATCTCCAGTAATTATGACTTCTTCAGAACTGTTACTCTTGGCAGAAATGTGCTGAACATCTCAAGCACTGCACATGTCAATGAATGTCAGATTACTTAAGCAATAACTGACAAATCGGTGTGGGTATATTGAGGATTTACCCCAGATGGCGTGGTTTGATCACAAGGCTAAAGCCCAAGTGATTAAACAAAGCCAGCCATGGGTATATCCTCATATACCCACACCCACAAGTTAGTTATTGCTATTATACAATGACATCATTTAAGAAATAAATTGCTTACTCTTCTTAAATAATGTCTTTCTATAATGGTGACGTGGTGTTCCTCCGTGTTGTTTCTGCAGTCTTCCATGTTTGTTACTTTACTGCACATGCATATGTCACATACATTCCCATGTTTGCAGAGCACATCAGTGCTGTGGAAAGCAAGAAACAGAGAAAGGACGATCTCAGTTTCTTTCTTTTTTAAATTATAAAGTCTGGAGAGTTTAAAGGCAAGACAGTGACAGGGCAGAAATACAAGGACAATTAGGTATGTTTCTTTGGTTTTGAAAGATGTACCTGATTTTTCTTATATTTGCTGTGCCCTCCTTATGTACCTCTCAACCTCTTAGCTGAAGAAATGTGGACAAAGCCTTAAACAAATGGGGAACAAAGGCCACAAAATGTGAACTGATTGTAAATGTTTCTCTTAGAAACTTAGAAAGCTATGAGAACAACAAGATTTGAGATTTTGTGCATTGTCTGAAGGATATGAAGTCTGAAATTGAAATGTGTCATTATTTAGTGACTTCATTCCTCATTGATTTTTCTGAAAACCACAGATTTTATGAGAAACAGACCAAAAAGATGAAGTAAAAATCTGGAGAGTTGAGACATATGCCTCCGTACCATATACTAATAGAAGAAAGTCTGGCCGCTCAATGGTACTTCAGCGACCTGACTTTTTTCTCTTGGTATATGCTTGATTTACAACAGACACTCTGGTTGGGCTGACCAATCAGCATGCATATTTTCAAACCGTAATGAGCTATCGTTGTATAAATTATTTTAAATGATTATATAATAACTGGTCAACATTACTTGGTTGACATACAACACAGCCATCAAAACATGTGGCTCATTCACTATACTGAAAACAAAAAAAAATCAATACTCAGTACACGAAAAAAGGAAACAAATTTCCTTTTCTGATATACTACCTTTAACCTAACTACATTCAGCTCAAATTTGTTTGAATAGTTATAGTGTTATGGAAAGGGCTTTTTTAAGTTAAGATGCAATGCAAGTTAAGGTTAGAGGCACAGGTAGAGTTCGGGCTGAAATGCGTTACTACATTAGTAATACATGCTAAACCTAACCTTGCCCCTAATATGTATTTTAACTTAGAAAAGCCCTTCCAATAACTACACAAGACAGCTTGGTCCTTCACAACAAGTGTGCACACACACACACACACACACACACACACACACACACACACACACACACACACACACACACACACACACACACATTCTCACACTTAAAAAAAAAAAAAAGGTAAAAAATAAAAAATAAAAAGGAAACAAAGTAGTCACCTCATTTACTGCAGAGTTGTAACTTTAAATCTCATTTAAGGATGTCCCTGGGTATTCTGGACCCACAGTTTCACAAGGTCCAACATTCTATATAATTACACTAAGTTCATAAAAACTCCATAAGATGAGGATCCTAAATGTGTTTGTCTCCGAATAATATTATTAAAAATATGACTTGTGAATGTGTCCTTGTAACTAACATTTAAAATGTTCAAATTTTTTTACACCAAACTTACAAAATGCCATTTATAGAACTTTACCTCAAGAGGTAGTATAATTATACTGCTTTACATATTTTATTCCACAAGATCATTTTGGATAGCAAATGTCATTCTGCACTAAAACTGTAACATCATCTTGTAAGATGGAATTGTACAATGATACTATGTAGTTCCTTACACTACATAGTTCATTACACAGGCCTGTAAGGTGAATATTATGAAAGCATTATTCCAAAACATTACGAGCTGGGAAAGATGAGTCTGTATTTAAATGCAGCAAACATTTCTTCTTAACTTCAATAAACATCAACATTAATATATTGGGTTTGCAAAATGGATTAACATCATGAAACTGCTAAATCTTAAACTTATTACTCAGACTTTAATAATTAATAAAATGAATGCAGTTCCAGTTCTACAAGCAACATTAAAATATGTTCCAGCTTATATTTTAAATGTTTATCTACTCCAAGACTTCAAATCTCAGGTACTCAAGCTTTCTTCTCCTCCAATGCTATCTGACTAGGTCACCGGTTATCTTTCATTAAAAAGGGTAAGTGTCGGGGGGGGGGGGACAACTAACCATCTTTCTACTCTTACTTCTGGTGAGGGTATTTATTTTTCAATATGTTCTACTATGCAAAAGGGAAGTAAGTGCTGATGGCACAGTATTTCTGCTGCTTATGGCATTAGATGCGGTACACTTCCAATGTGATTTGATATCTCGATATAATGCATTGAGTTAACATCATATCATGCTCTTTAGTGCCATGGCAGCTCAGTTATTAAGGGTTCAAGTCTGACTTCTGGTCACTGTCTGTATCTCATTATAGCTCTGTGTGTTTTCTCTGGGTAATCTGTTCTACGAGAAGAAAAAAAGGCTGGTTGATTGCCTACTTTAGATTTTCTTTGTACACTGCATTTATCCTTAGTCTTAAATCTCATATAATAACTGAGAAACATCTGTCAAATGCCAATTCACATTCTTAATTAAACAAGTAGCAAATAAATAAAAATATTGAATAAAAGAAAATATACATGAAGCACAGACAATTCATACTTAGCCATCCATGAATGAACAAATGGAATTAAGTATAATTTCCACAACTGAACAACTACTTTACAACCAGATTTTACAAATTTTGAGTCTTCTAAAGCCAATTACAGGTCTAAATTAGCATCTCTAGCTAAAGACAATCATAATGCTTTCTTTACCTATGTCCAAAATCTTAAAGGGAATGCCCAGCTATGTGCCAAACTGACTGTGGATGGTATTAGTCACACTGAACCCGAAGAAATTGCCAACCTGCTGGCGGACAGATTTGGGACAAGTTTCACCCCCCTGTCCCCATTATACACACCACAAAGCATCCCTTTCACCAGTCCACTACCTAGCATCTCCAAAGAGCAGTTAACATCTGCCCTCTCCAAGGCCAACAATACAGCCTCCATGGGACCAGATAACATCCCAGACTGCTTACTAAACAATCTAAAACAAGACCTAGTGGAACTGCTTGATATTGTCTTCAACCATAGCTTGAGCACTGGCATTGTTACATTGTTACAGCAGAGTGGAGAGCAGCAACAGTAATCCCCTTACACAAAGGGGGTCCATCAACTGACCCTGGCAACTATAGACCCATAAGCCTAATCAGCTTTATCTGCAAGGCCATGTAAAGAATCATCATGGACCTTATAAACAAGGACATAGGCAACCTCCAAACTCTTGACCCAACCCAGTTTGGCTTCATTAAGGGCAGGTCTTGCTTATTAAACCTTCTTCAAGAATATCACCAAAGCCCTGGATGAGCAATACATACCACCTATCTTAACTTAGTTAAGGTCTTCGACACAATCCCCCACTCAAGTATCATTGAGAAACTCTCCCAGCTGGGGATTAACCCATTTGTCACTAGATGGGTAGAAAACTGGCTCACCGACAGAACTCATACTGTCAAAGTTGGGGATTTCACCACCACCAGTAGATCAATTACCAGTGGGGTACCACACGGATTTGTGCTGGACCCTGTACTATTTGGAATCTACTTCTCAGGCATCCAGGCAAAAGTAGATGGCCTGTGGATTACCAAGTTCACATATGACTGCAAACTAGGTGCAGTCATTGAGTCCCCCATCGATGTTAACATATTACACAAGGGGCTAATGTAGACTAATGATTGGTATCACAGTCACAGTGTAAAACTTAATGCAAAAAAGTGTATCATTATCCCCTTTGGCAAAGAAGTGGCCCCTGCAAATTACATTATTGATAGCACCCCCCCTAAGCTCAAACACAGTGGTGAGAGACTTGAGAACACAGGTTGACAGCAATTTAAACTTCGATCACCATGTCTCCACAGTGATAAGAAAAGCCTTCTACATTCTGCATCTCATAAATAAGGGCATCTCATTCAAGACTAAGGATGTAATAACTCCTCTATACTTGACCCTCATTAGTCCAGTAATTGAATACAATCCTCCCTTTTGCATGTACCTCAACAGACATCTACAACAACTGGATAGATCAATGAGGTTTCTAACCAAGAAAATTGAGGGCCTCCAAAACGTCACCTATATAGAAAGACTGAAGGTCCTGTCTCTGTACTCTGTATCCTACAGGCTGCTGAGAGTTGACTTGTGCCTGGCCTACAGAGCAATCTCTGACCCTGCCCTAATGGAAATCTTGCATGTCCACAAATCAGACGGGATAACAGTCATTCACTCCAGGGATCTCAACCTAGCCTGTGACATAAACAGGACATGCTGGAGAGAGAGATATTTGTCTCTTAGAGATTGCCACTCCTCTGGAATAAACTCCCACTTCATGTGAGGCAGAGCTCCTCAATGACCCTATTTAAACACATCCATGACAATTGGAAAGGAGATTGCAAATTCACCCCGGGGGTGGCACTTATGTCCCTCATGGACAGGGGCTGCCAGTGCTAATTACTGATTTGCTCTGCTAACAATGACCATTTAACCATGGTCAACTTGGGAACAAGGGTATTACACGGCTAGGCTTGTTAAGGCCCTAGGGCCATTTACCTAGTCACCTACTATGAACCCATGAACCTATAACACAAATGTAAATTTTGGACTCACTTATGAAAAAAAAATCAAATAATAGCACGTTACTTGCTATCCATGTACATTTATGCTTGTATAGAATTAATATGTACATGCCAGTACAAGCCGTGAGCACCAGTCCATAAATTATTTACTTCACTGAAGCACAGCTCTGAAATCCCTGTATTCCCACACAGATGGCCTCATTATTTGCTTTACATCAGCCACATTCACTGATATAAAACAAATAATGAGGCCATCTGTGTCGGAAAGTGGAAAAATTAAGTAAAAAATAGTCATTATGTACTAAACTGGAAATTTAGCCTGGAGGAAAGGGTGTACTTGGAGATGCATCAGATGGTCAAAGTAAAATAAAAATAGACACATTAATACACATATGCATTGGACACAATAGATGCAGTTTAAGTTGCTTTTTCTAGCTGAAGTGTGAATTGAGTGAATGTTTTTTTCTCATTTCATACTTAATTGAATGTTAAACATTATGGGATTAAACATAGTGCAGGGTCAGCAGACAGTGTAAAAAAAGCTATGAGTGTGTTTAGTGCAGGTTCAACTCAATGAGCAGCTGAGCCAGTTTACACACACCCCTATCTGTCTATCTATCTATCTATCTATCTATCTATCTATCTATCTATCTATCTATCTATATATCTATCTATCCATCCATCTATCCATCTGTCTATCTATCTATCTATCTATCTATCTATCTATCTATCTATCTATCTATCTAATCTATCTGTCTTTCTATCTATCCACCTATTTATCTATCTATCATCTATCTTTCTTTCTGTCTGTCTATCTATCTATCCATTTGTCTTTCTGTCAACCTATCTATCTGTCTATTTATCTATCTATCCATCTATCTTTCTTTATATCTGTCTATCTATCTATCTATCTATCTATCTATCTATCTATCTATCTATATTGATGGGTCTATGTTGTATTATCAAAAATACACTTTATCAAACCATACTTCCGATAACTGACTTCTGCGAAAGTGCATTATATCGAAAATGCACTTTCGCAGAAAAATAAAAATAAAAATAAAAACTAAATTAAAAAAAAAACACACTAAGCACAATTATGCATTGGGGGCAACGCCCCCCTGCATCCCCCACACCCCAATACTTTAATATTCTCACTCCGAGATTGCACAACAGTGGAGAAAAGGGAATATTCCCTTATCCTCACTGTGCCACGATCTCAAAAAGAGTTTGCTTAGTTGTACATCAACACTACATGTTGATGTACAACTAACGTTACATGCAAACTGCATGTTTTTTTTTTGGTTTTCTTTAGCAAAAGTGCATTTGCGATAAAATGCACTTTCGCTAAATTGGGTTCGGGAAAGTACGGTGAGATGAACCGTAGTTTCTATGTAACAACTAGGACCTATATATATATATATATATATATATATATATATATATATATATATATATATCTAAATGCCACAAAGGAGGAAAGCAATTGTGGTCATGCAGCTGGTGGCCACTGTCAACCAAAAGTGGTTATGTGGATAAAATAATGATGGCCAAAAAAAGTGGCTGAAAGGTGATTGTGAGTAGCAAGAAGACTTAAAGACTTCCAGAACTATTTGTTTTATAAAACAATCAAGGCAGTGTGCTTTTAAAGGATACACTATTGACTTTCACACTGCATACAGTACAATTTCATATGACAATGCCTGTGATGATTTTAAGACAATAATTTTGAAGTTTAACTGTCAATGGAACTTGTCAACAGTCAGATGATGAAAATCTCTCTCTATATATATCCCTCTCTCTCTCTCTCTCTCTATATATATATATATATATATATATATATTTATACAAACATTTGTGTGTACACACACACACGCACACACACACATACGCACACTCGCACAAACAGTAATATTTATTTATTTATTTATCCTTTGCTGACCAGTTTAGTCTCACCAGGCTTCTGACCACTTTACAGTGGAGACCTGAGTTAGCAGTTATACTGAACAGAGGAAATTTGGCCAGGGCACTTTTTTATTTTATTTTATTTTATTATTTATTTACATCTGTTTACCAGGAAAGACCAACTGGGCAGAAAGCCCATTTTCAGCAGAAGCCTGGGGAGAAAATTCCACAATTGAACAGCAAAACATAAAAAATACACAATAAAGTAAAATTTTAAAACACTTAATAGATCAAACATTTAACAACTGCAGTATAACATTACACCGAAGAGTAAAAGTGCACTTGCATAGGAATTGAGATAACTGAAATCTAAGTGAGAGAAAAACTTAATTTCTATGTAATTTTACTTTTCACAGTTATTAAAAAATTAAAGGTTGACAAAAGAAAATGTTTTTGATTTCCAGAGAAGTGTAGAAGAACATGTGATTGAACATGAATAGAAAAATAGGTCTGGAAGTAAAAGAGAGGTAGAAGAGAGACATGAGAGTTGATATACAAGTAGTATGTGACAGAGAGAGCAAGCATATGAAGAGAGAATAGTAAGAAAAATTGCACTAGTCATTATCTATGAACGTTTTATCTGTCGGGTGTCCAACAAGTGGCCCTAGGGACCCAATCCAGCCCACAAAAAGCATTTCATGTGGCTCTCGGTATATCCTACAACAAACTGTTTTCAGTGGACAAGTACATGTTAGACATGGTAATATGACCCCCCCAAACCTTGCCAAGTACAAACATTATGTTAAGTGGCCCCTAAGTGAAAAAGGTTGGACACTCCATAGTTCTTTATAAGTAGCTATATAGAGGCTAACATGAGCTTGAAGTTAAAAGCATAGCTTATCCTGTTTTTGAACATGAGCACAACCATGAGTCCATCAAGTATGGTTTTACTAAGGATGTGAATGACTTTGGATTGCTTACATGTTTCAGTTATAAAGTAATGGGGCTCCTGATCTTGAAGACATAGAATACAGCAAATCACCAGTAGTGTTGTTTGACTTTGTTGTGACAAGTTGAAGTTTTTCCTCTGAGCATAAAGTTCCACATAAGGAAGAGAGCTGGATGACATTATGTAAAGGATGTTTATCTAGTTCATAGATAATCTAGTGAGCTGTGATTAGATGAGGGCATGCCAGATATTGTGTCATTTTTGTCTAATTTAGCTGTTTAACAGACAAACAGTGGTCAGACGTATAAGAGTCATTCTAAGGGGATACAATATTTGTCAGCATAGAAGGAGATGGTCAACATACCATGCTGCTTTGCCAGAGATGGTCTGCATCTCTCCCCCTCTAGGCTTTCGAATATTAGCTAAATCATTGTCTTCACCATAGTGCCTTTTTTAGGCAATGGCATACTGAAAGTACTTCCAACATAGCAAATCAAGACCAAGAAAATCTAAAGGTGTTACTGCTCAATGCTAGGAGTCTAAACAAAAAACTCCACTCCCTACAAGCTCTCCTCATCCTAGAGAGTGCTAACATCTGTGTGGTCACCGACTTATGGTTTAAAGCTGCAGGGAGCACACCAGCAGTGCAAGGTTATAATGCCTTAGACACATTCAGTCCAACTACTACACAGACAGAGGCTAAAGCTGGAGGTGTCTCAGTTTATATAAAAAATAAATAGACCTCCAGGCTGGTCAAACAGGACAATCCACTTGATCTTCTCCATATTCAAATCACCTTGGGCAAAATCCCATATGACTTTCTTACAAGTTCTAAGTCCCCCTCTATGACTCAGAAAACCCATAACATATTTAAGCTTATTGGAAACACTCACCATCCAACCCAATACCATATACATGGGCAACTTGGATTGCCCCATTATTAACTGGGAATCCTATATGACACCAAATGTACAGGCACAGAGATTGCTGAATTTTGTAAACACAAGCTCCCTGGACCAGACTGTCAATACACTGACCATAGGTGCAAGCATACTGGACTTGGTCTTCACTAGTATGGGAGAATGCTACACACCCGCTAGTGTAATGTCCTTTCTGGTAAGGTCAGACCATATAATGGTCACTTTTGAAGTAAAAATAAAACCTGGAACTCCAGCTAACCTCGGAATATTCAGGAACTATTCTAAGGCTAACTTCCCACTATTAAGTGATAACCTGGCAAAATTTCAAACCTCAATAAACCCATATCACACTGCTGCCTATATGGAACTGTTCAAAGAAACTCCATACAAGCATGTTAATAGCTGCATAGAAGCAGTTGTACCCACCAGGAAGAAGTACAGAATTAACTCAAAAAACAAGCCACCCTGGCGGAATCACAGCATCAGTAGGATGTATAACAGAAGGAAGAAAATCATGGCAAAAATGTATTAGTAGCACCCAGCAGGATAAAAGCAGTCTCATCAAACTAATCAAACAATTGTGAGGACAAATAAAGTCTATCAAAGTCAATTTCAAGGTTAATTTGGCACAAGGCATTCTTTAGCTATGTCTGCAACCTCAAAGACGATACACAATTGTGTGTAAAGTTCATTGTTATCGGAGCCACCTATAGTGAGCCAGAAAATATAGCAAACCTACTGGACGATATATTCAGCTCCATCTTTACCCCTCTCCCCCCCCCTCAACTTTCCCTCAGGAAATACCATCAAATATAACTCCCCCTATTTACACTAGGGAACAGGTTTGTAATGCTTTCTCTAAGGCCAAGAACACTGCATCAATGGGCCCAGAGAATCTCCCAGGATGCCTTCTGAATAGCATAAAGCATGCCCTATTAAGCCCTCTGGAATTGCTGTTTTAAATGCAGCCCCCAAAGAGGCTTTGTGCCTCACAAATGAAGAACAGCAACAGTAACCTCGCTGCACAAAGGTGGGCAGACCCTAGCAAACTACAAATTCATAAGTCTCACTAGTCTCATATTCAAAGCCTTGGAAAGAATTATTACAGAAATGATCAATAATGACATAAGAAACCTCCAGACACTGGACCCAACCTAATTTGGTTTCTTCAAGGGCAGGTCATGCCTACTCAACCTGGTGGACTTCTTTGAGAAGGTCACCAAAGCAATAGATGAGGGTAAAATGGTTCACACTGCCTACCTTATCCTAGCCAAGGCATTTGTCACAATACCCACTTGGGCATTGTTGATAAACTCAGTAGTTTAGGTATAAATCCATATGTCACTTAGTGAATAGCCAGCTGTCACACAGACAGGACCCAGGAAGTTAGAAATGGGGAGTCCACCTCTACAAAGAGGCCAGTCACAAGCAGAGTCCCTCAAGGATCAGTCTTGGGACTGCACCTTTTTGACAATTACTTCTCTGAAATCAAGGCCAATGTCAATGGCCTTTGGCTAACTAAATTTGCAGATAATTGCAAATTAGGAATAGTCATAGAATCTCCCACTGACACAAATGTTCTCCAGGAAGGGCTGACGCAGAGAAATAACCAGTGTCAGAGCCATGGACTAAAACTAAATGCCAAGAAATGCATGATAGTATTCTTTGGGAAGACATCCACCCCTGGTAACTATCATATTGACACACACCTCTAAGAGCTGACCCAGTAGTCAGGGACTTTGCGATTCACACACAGACAGTAATCTGGACTTTAGCCATCATGTGTCTACAGTAATGAGAAAATAATTCTGTGTTGTACAATTTATAAACAAAGGTATGGCATCTAGATCCAGGGAAGTCACTGCTCCACTGTATTCTGCATTTATCAGACCTATCGAGTACAATGCCAACTTTGGTATGTAGCTAACCAAGCATATCCAACAAGTAGAATGTCCACAAAAGTTCCTCACTATAAGAATATAGAGTTTAAGTAACATGTCCTGTGCAGAGGGCCTCAAGGCTCTCTCCCTGTATTTTGTCTCCTACAGGCTGTTGACAGGAGATTTATGTCTAACATACAAGGCATTGTCAGACCCCACCCTGATGGCCCTCCTGCATATCAGAAAAACAAACAGCACCAGAATTACCCATTTTAAAGACTTAAACCTTGCCTGTGATATAACTAGGAAGCAGAGTTCCTCACTAAGCCAGTTCAAGAATAACTTGGGCAATTGGATGGGGAACAGGAAATTCATCCCTGATTTGGCACGTATGCCTCTAATGGACACTGGCAGCCTATAAATGGTTTATCTCTCGGGCCTTTGCATGTAAATGTTTCATCTCCCAAGCCCCCGCTAAGAGTTATCAAGGGTACTAGAACTTGTCAGAGATTTGGAATATATGGCTAGGCTTAAAACGGCCCTTGCAGTTGTTAGCCTAGAAAACAACTATGAGCCTATGAAGCTGTGAGTGGTTTGCTGCAAGTTTTGCCATGTTGTTATAAATTCCATTACTCTTCTCAATAAGTGCCATGTGATCTTTTATATCCACCTAATGTATCACCAACTGTGAGGCCTTTTTTAATGTTTCATTCAAAGGATTGTGCACCCAGGAGTGTAGTACGGCTTAATCTTGTACTGTAGTGTAGGTAATGGAAAAGGGAATCCAATTACCAAGGAGGGGAATAGACCCCACAACTTTCTGATCTTCCACCACCAAAGTTGCATGTGTTTCCAGCTGAGCCACTGAAACTGAGGTTTGCAAGCATTTTGATTTGAATGCTCAGACATGCTTTATTGACTTTGGCTGTTACTATGGTAATGTTGCCTCAATTATTTGTCCTCAGAGTAGCAAATTTAGATTTGTATATGTAGCTCTTGCCTCTGCTTTCATTGATTCACTGTTTTTACTTGACATGCGTTACGTAACTGTGCCTGAATAGTCCACTTTTGTTGGTGTTAGTGGCCTCTGTCTTCATATTGTATTGTTCAGACCTCTTGTCACTGTACTTATTTCAAGGATCTTCTGTAACGTTAAGTAACTTCCTTACTCAACAGGGCGGTGGATTATTTAAATTCTAGCTGTTGTGATTGGTTCCGAAAAATGAGGGAAAATGAGAAATAATATGAATAACAGGAATGCATTCTCGTGGAAAATGCACATAACTTACTGTTTTCTAATATATATTAATATGGAGTATTAAATATTCTGTGTGATGTAAATATTGTAAAAAATTCATCTTACCTGGACCAAAGGATAACTTTACATCTAGACTTTTCAACTTGAATGGTTTGCTTTGGAGACTTTAATATAGCAACTTGTGAGATGAATAAAATCTGTATTTTTAATTACTTTGTGGCCAGCTTCATTAAAATACTAAATCTGTTGTTGTCAGCAGACGACAGTAGTGGTGTTCTGTGCCAAATAGTTATATAGCTAACTTGTGCTGCAGGAAAAAGTGTTGTTATTTTTGCAAATAACCTACACTGGAGAAAAGTAAATCACTGTTTTCACCTTAACTGTTTCACTGCAGTACAACTAAGGTCATGTACTTCTAGCAGTCACTTTGGAATGGGTAAAATAAAGGCCTGAGTATTTGCCAGATTTTATTGATCACAAATTATACAAGACATAAAAAGTCTGTTCATCCCTTTCAAAATGTCAGAAAACAGCACGCGAACCTGGGTTTTTGAAGCATTCGATTCCAATGACCATTATAAAATGGGTCATACTGAACACATATTTATGGACATTGCTGAACAATTAATAAGTTCTAGTAGTGGTTATCAATATATCTTGGTCAAAACAGATCATGATACAAAATTTCCGGAAGCACCACTATTATGTAAGGCTAATGCTAAACTGATTTCCAGAAACTTGCTACTATTTTTCTCTGGAGAGGGTACCCCTACAGTAATACTTAATAATACTTAACAACCAAGGCACATCTGAACTTCCAAGGTGGCTGCACACTGATTAACAGCTTAATTTCAGCTTTCCCGTTGTGAAAAAAAGAAACTGAGAAGCAGTGGCTAGTAATTTTGACAGCTTTATTAAAATTCAGCTAGTGGCTAGTAGGTACACTGGATGCCAGCAAAGAAAAAATTTATTAAAACTTTAAGAAAATCAACTAGAAAAGATGAAGAAAAAACACTGACTGGGAAGAATCCTGCAGTTATTCAACAAAAAGCAGTTCAAGCCCCAGTTTTGGCAGAAGAGATGGCGTCCAGTAATTTACAGGAAAAAATAAATACTAAATACTCAGTAATTAGTAATAAATAAGTACTCAGAGCGGATTAAAATAAAAGAAACATTGAAGGAGTATATCAACACAAATAACAAAAGGCTGTAAAAATTAAAGAAGCTTTGTGCAGCTATTCGGTTGAACTGATAAAAATGCAAAAATCAGATGTCAAAAATGAAGAAAAAGCTGGCTGAGTATGAGACTTCTCAAAAAGAGATATGTTTTAAAAATGGTAGAGTTAGATGACGGAGCACACAGAGAAAACCAGAGATTTTTTGCTGTACCAGAGAAACTGGAAGGAACAGACTATTCATTTTATGAAAGCAAAAATAAGAAACTGGGCTGGTATTCCACAGCAGGATTTGTTAATCCTGGTCATGGGAAAGCAGCCATGACCTGCATTAGTAAAGATGCAATCAGACCATCAGAACAGTTCCTCCTGATGCTTTCCAGTTAAGGCTCGTATAAATAACACAAGCAGAATTTTATAATTTAAAATGGAAAGGGATGATGATGAAGCTGGGGGGTGACTCAAGAAATAAAGAGGCAGTAGGATTTTGGATGCAGATCCTTATGGAGAATAACAATAGCCATATGGAATATTATATTCATAAAGTCGCAGAAAGTATTCTAAGAACTAAGCCAACATGTGAATGGAGTTTGGAGATTTTGCTAATAGGGATGACTGCAATTAGGGATGCAGAGAATAGGCAAGAGAGGTCTGGAATTTGCTGGAGAAAACTGTTGAAGGAACCAACATACTGGGAGGAAATAATTAGGGAGGGAAAGGTAATACAATGGGAAGAGGTCAAGAAGACATTTAGAGGGACGTGGCCAAGATGGTGAACTGGTAGCAGCATCCTTCAAGATTCTCTGACCTAAAATACATTTCTGACAAGAATTTTCTTTCAAAAATTATTTTTGCCTGATTTTATCATTACCAGTTTACTACTAAAACATTTGGAATTCTACTGAAGAACTTTCTTATAATCAGAACAAAAAATTCCTGTCATATTCAACCGGAAAAGAAAACTTCACTCAGCTCTTCAGACTGAGTCACATCAAGACTTCAACTCAAGACTCCTCACTAAAAAAGAAGTTACATTCTTTGCTGACAAATATACAGGACTTATCTTTGAAGATGGATAAAACTGATAATAAGCTGGACACTTTCAAGGATAAATGTTCCCAACAACTTGAACAATTACAGGAGATTATTATGCAGCAGAAGACCAGCAGTGGGACAATCCCTTAATGACATGGAAAACAGACTAACAGAAGAAGAACATCACTCAGAACTTTTATTAAAACAATACAATTATTTACTTGAAAAACTGGATGACCTAAAAAATAGATCCAGCAGAAGCAATCTTCATATTTATGGACTACCAGAGAAAGCAGAAGCTGACAATATTATTAACTTTCTTACCACCTGGATACCATCTATACTTAAACTGCCTGAATCACTATCCTATGGTATTGAACGAGCTCATAGGTCTCTAATAACAAATGAAACATCAAAGTCAACAAAATGTAGACCAAGCTCAATTATTATAAAGATGTTTTCCTCTCAAGACAAAGAACTTATATTAAAAACAGCCTGGACAAATTCCCCAATAAAATACCAAGGTCCAGTTATCAGATTTGACAATGACTATTCTTCAACTGTAGTTATAAAAAGAAGAGAATTTTATCCCATCATAAAAGTACTAAAGAAAAAAACAATTTAAAACCCATCTACTATGCCCAGCAAGACTGAAAATTGTCCTTCCTGAAGGCATCAAAATATTTGACTTCCTAGAAGCTGCAACAAAATAGCTGCTTAATAACGCAATAGACCAAGTAGAAGTTATGGACTGGACTAACAGTACACCTAAGAGAAATGCTAAAAAAAGGAAAGGAAAGTAGTTGAACAGAAAAAGAAAAAAACTAAAGGACAAATAAATATACTAAATTTCATATGTTTATATTGTCATCAAACTTCTACTTAATACTCTTCACTGAATACAGGTACCTACTTTTTATTTTTAATGATCAAGCTTAAGCATTATATTTTGCATAAATATTAGTTAACAGACCATTTTAAAACAAGATTTTATTTACTTATTATAAGAGTAAAAAAGTAAAATTTAAAGTTATAAGTAAACTAAAGCAAAGTACAGCAATATGCTATACTTAAAGTCATCCTTAATTTAACATTTCCATATTACAATCAACAGCATCAATAAGACCAACAAAGATCAAAATATAAAGCATGTTATTTAGAGATGCAAACAAAGTTATTAACAAATAACAGTTTTCATATGTACAAGTAACATCAGGTAATATAAATCCATGCATGTTTTAAAACTGAAATGAGACTCTTAAACATCTGTGAATGTTTTTTCTTTCTTTCTTTTTGATTAAGTAGATATGTTTCTAAATAGTACCAGTGTTTATAAATTGAAAAAAGAAAAGAATGGGGAGGGGGTTGTGTATGGGATAGTATTGGTTGTGGTGATTTATAAAATGTCTTTTATAAAGTGTGGAAATGTTCAGGATGGTGTTTTGATGTGAAAATGTTTGTTTTTTTAGATGGGGGCAGTGTACATCTTCGTTTTTCCCTATCTAACTCTCCATTATAGTTTATACCTCAGCCCTGGTGTTCTAGTGGTAAAAAGCATAAAAAACATTTCCAACCCCTTCCTGCCTTGAGACTTACATGTTTTTCATTAAAATCTCTTGTATTATTGCCATTAATGTTCCTGCCAAGTTCACGAGGCAAGTAGAAGCTTTTAGAGGTTTCCCACAATCAGAATAACCCACGAGAAGCTGCTTTAACTTCTCCATCTCGCACTACACTGTCGCTTTGACGATGAAATCATCAACAAGCTTACAAGCATGCATAGGACCCGATTTTTCACTTCCCTTCACAAACAAATGGGAATAATGACTTCAGCAACCTTTTTCCTACATAATAAACCACTGCAATGCAAGTAGTAAGTGAAACAAAGTTAAATAATAAGTTGTATGTATTGCTAATGACATAGGGGGAAGTATAAGTGAAAATTAAGGAGAGCTATAATTTAAAGTAACCCTTCACTATTACAGTGCAGAATCAGTAGCATGGGGATAATATAACATGCTACAAACAGAGCTGAGCATAACATACATTAAATATGTAATGAATAACTGTAAAAATAACTGCCTTTTGACATCCCATGTATAAAGTTGAAACTGAACTTACTCTAAAGTAAGTACAACGGTAGAAAAATTGAAGTCAGAACAGACTATGCAGTTGTGAGAGTGTAAATGTACATAGCAAGTCATTGATTCTTAATGGTTCCCCTACTATTATAAAGAAGACAAATAGAATGTTCTAACATTACTTTACTGTTGTATTCATAACTTAGGGTGTCAGTATAATACTGTGCTTTGATATCTCTCATGTTTTCACATCTAAATATTATTCCAACTTCTAGACATATGATTTGTTTGATTCATTGAATGTCCTGTCATAACTGTCATGCATTAATAAATTATTTAAAACATTTCATAAGGGTGTTTCATTATATAAATATTCACTTCATATGGAAAATAGAACTGATGTTGACATATAATGTTTTTGGTAAAATATAAAATAGGCAAACAATGGGAATGTATATAAAAGTTTCCTCTATGTGACAGCAACTGATAACAGTTTGTGAAAGTCAAATGTATGAAGCCTTCTTGTTAGACATGGGTTTGAACCTCAAAGGTGCCACCACTATACATCTATAACTTATTTGTTTTAACTATCCAGTTAGACAATTGTTAGATCCCTGTTGAATGGATTACTCCCACTAAACTGGTAGCCACTTTACAAGGGAGATTTGAAATGGTATTGAAATTTTTCAAAGAATCACCTCACAACATCGTATTATCATATACATTAAGCTTAAACTCGAACCACCATAAAATACTGCTGAGTTTGCTTACACATAAGTTATGACATAGAAATAAATTATCATTCATCAACTTTAAAAGCTGAAATATCTACGACACCAAGTAATAATTGTTTATACATACAAATGCTTTGGGTAGAGAGACTCACTCTGTATATAGAAGATATAGGTATAGGGATTGTCTGCATGAAGTTTGAATTTGTTTTTTTGGGTGTCTAACAGAAATTAATGCATCTTATGTAAAAGTGAACAATTAACAAGATTTTTCTATAATTCAAATGTCATTGTACATTTTAACTTTGTAATATCAAGTACTTTGACATACTTAACTATAATATGAAAAGTCTATCTATAAATGTTAATGGTTTAAATAATAATAATATCAAAAGGAGAAGTTGATTTAAGTATTTGAACTTACATAAGCCACAATTAGTATTTCTTTAAGAAAGTCATCTGATAGATGAAGATTTAAATAAATTAAATTTTAATAATTATACAGAACTGGCAAGTTCACAATTTAAACTTAAGAAAAGAGGTGTAATTATTCTAGCTAGAAATTCAGCCCTCACTCCCAAAATAATTTCAGCATGTCAGGATTCTTCAAGAATGTTCTGTTTAATAACCCTAGAAATTAATAGAAAGATTTACACCTTAGTCAATTTATACTGGATACCAGGGGTTGGGACTAAAACTGTTAACACTCACTTTGAAGATGTTTTTAATAATGGCAAGGGACATTAACTGTATTATAAATGACAATGACTTTAACTCAACATGTAAAAGAAAGAAATCTCCCATGTCAAGGGCCCTGTTGAAATGTATTGCTACAGTAGTAATTAAGAATATAAACCATTTTGTTGATCAGAACACATTATTTTACACTTTTTACTCTCATAGACATAAATCTCATTCTTGTATTGACAGAGTCTATGTCTCAAATGATTTAACAAAAAAATTAAATGAGGTTAACGTAATAACATGCCCATTATCAGATCATAACGCGATAGTCTTTGAAATAGAATCTGAATCATATAGCTCACTACCTATTAGTAGAATACCCTCATACTTAACAAATTTAAAGGAATTTAAATAATTCTATTTAAATGAAATAAAGACCTTTCTGGAAATAAATAAATAACACAGAAGACATATCAGAAATATATATGTATATATATATATATATATATATATATATATATATATATATATATATGTATATAGGACTCATTAAAATCTTATATTTATGGTAAACCAATAGCTTGGTTCATTAACAAGAAAAAGTCATGGAATAAAAACATGCTTGAACTACAAACTAAGCTTGACAAACTTAAACTAGAAATTCAAAAAAGGCAACACAAATCTTATACCAGAATTAATGCAAATTAATAGAAAATGTACTGAAATATTGCATCACAAAACTATGATAAACTTAGAAAAAATTTAATTAAACTCATATTCCATGAATCCTGCAAATCAAAGACAACTAGCAAACAGAACAAAAAAAGTATTAAATCTAGACAGATAAAAGAACTATACAACACTTATACAAAAAAGAATGTAACTGACCTTAATAGCATATTAGAAACTTTTAGATTTCACTATAATAATCCTAAATCATCAAATCTCACTACTTCCCCAGCAAATGAAATATTTTTTTTCTAAACAAAAATATTTCTAATAGGTTATCCCAGCAGCATATAGACATTATTAATAAACCAATAACTATGACAGAATTAAAATCCCAAATCACTAAACTAAAAGTAAACAAAGCCCAGGTCCAGATAACATTCTACCTGAAATGTATAGATTATTATCAGGTCAGACATTTATATGCTATTAAAAGTATACAACATATCCAAAGAAGAGTTATTAATACCTCCATCCTGGAGATATTCATTAATTTCCCCAACAATAAAACCTGGTAATGAAGGAAAATATTGTACATCATATAGGCCCACATCTCTATTAATTACAGATTATATAAATATAGATTATAGGATGTTTATGGCAATCTTTGCATTACTAGTACATGAAGACCAAACAGGCTTTATTAAAGAAAGAAACACATATGATAATGTCAAAAGGATCATAACTTTAATAGATCTTGCTAAACACATAAATATAGACTTAACTCTAATCTCCCTGGACATCAACAGAGCTTTTGACACTGTAAAATGGAGATATTTACATCAAGTACTAGAAGAATACAAATTTCCTAATGCATTTATACAACTAATTATGTCCTTGTATGAAAACTCTTTAGCATATGTCAAATTAGGTTCCCACAGATCAGGTCCAATTACAATAAAGAAAGGAACTAAGCTGGGCTGTCCATTGTCACCTTTACAATTTGCTTTACTGATATAGCCTTTTGCAAATAACATCAGATTACAAGACATTAAAGGCATAGAAATTTTCAGAACATTAAACCTGAAGCTTCAGTTCTTTGCAGATGACATTCTACTGACTCTTTCAGATGCACATAATTTTTTACAGGCATTATTTGATTCCATGAATACATTTCAGGAGGTTTCTGGACTGCTATTTAATGAAAATAAAACTAAGATATTGTCTCTGAGTTCCAAGAAAAATAAAAAAATAGATAAAAAATTCTTAAAATACTCTGTTAAAGATGGTAAACCTTCACCACTTAGGGATTCACTTAACAGAAGACCTAGATGACATGATTCTGTTATTAAAAATATTACATGATGGCTAAATCCATCATACTCCTCTATATGGAAATTACTTTATGAAGAAATATGCTTAGATATCATACAAAATCATATACATGATCATTTAATCTTCTAACCCAACATCTTATATTAGACATTGAAAACAAATATATTAGAAAATAAAAACTTTCAAGCTCCATCACATCTTATAAATCATACACTAACCTTATTTAAAAAGTTTGTAAACACTAACCCTACTATTAAATCTTGGATATTTTTAATTTTTCCATTAGCTTATACCTCCAATAACTTAGAAACTACACAAATAAATAAGATGGAAATATTAAAACAAGGAAAACTACATTTCTGGCATCAACTAATATAAATGGGTACCTATCTTATGAATGAATATAACATAAGTAAAGGCATGTGGCTAACTTTACAAATACTGAGACAATTTGTATTAAATAAAATAGAAGTAATGCAAATTTCAGTCAGACAAGACATACCTAAACTAACTGAATATTTTATATTCATAACAAATCAATCTTATCGAGGGAGTGGATACTTGTCTAACATATATACAATTGTCACAAAAGAAAGGGTATATCACAAAAATGCTTATTGGAATTACTTCACAATGGTGAATGGACATCCTCCAGAAGAAGATGAGAAAAAAATCTATTCTAATATCTTCAAAACACATCACATTATCACTTCACTGTAAGTTGTATTCATGGAGAATTTTACATAGAAGTTTTATCACCCCTCATAAGATAGCCTTAATGTTTGCTAGTGAAAATATTTTGGAGGTGTAAAAGAAAGCTAAAAGAAAACTGGGAATGTGTTTTTATGATTGCATTAAATTAAAAACCTATTGGAGTAATGTAAATTATTTTCTTCAAACAATATTCAATGATAATTTCAATCTAACAAAATCAATGGTATTGTTTAACTCCCCTACACCAAAATGTGTGTCAAAGAAAAAAAATATCAATATTTTGGACTTTGTTAACCATTGCCAGAAAAATAATTACTACAAACTGGAAAAATAAATCTTCTCCCTCATTCAAGGAATTTAAAAACCTTACATTCACTGTTGGTCAAAGAGACATCAACACTCTAAAGAACAGAACCAACAGAGTGACATCGTACTTCAATATTTGGCTGAATGTAATAGAAATTCTGGAGAAAATGGACAATATACCTAACTGAAAGATGTGATTATATTTTAGAAATGAGTATTCACTTAAACTGATTAGACACCTTTATAAATAGTTATGTTCTAATGTTATAATAGTAATATTATGTTATTGTTGGTTTCTGTTTCTATTATCTGGTTGTAAATATGTTGTCATGATTTCATTATTGTACCATTCATTACTTTTTTCTTAAAATTGTGATAAAATTGGAAAACAAATAAAAAATACAAGTGAAAATAAGAAGACATTTAGACTGCAGGCTAGAGACTGACTTTCCTGCCAGGGATTGATATCAGAGTATAGGCAAAGATAAATGGATAGGGGAATCCTAAGTGAAAGACCTGCTCTGGTAGAGTTTTTAGTTGACTCTAAAACAGAAGCTGCTGTCAAAAAACGATAATTAGTAGGGCATATAAAATATTGCATGATAACTATAGGAATTAATCAAGGGAGGTGAGAAAAGATTGGAAAGAGAGACTGGATAAGCAATTTACAAGGGAACAATGTGAAGACATATGTATGGCTCCAAAGTATGCAACAATGTCTAGAAGATTTAGGAGTTTTGCTTGGAAGTGTTTGCATAGGTATTTTTATACTCCAAACGGACTCCAAAGAATTTTTCTTCATGTTGATGGCAAATGTTGGAAGTGTGATCAGGAAGAAAGAAGTAACTAGGAACATATGTTTTATAGCATAACTCTCAACCTCTTAGAGCAAGAAATCTGGATTAAGCCATAAATAAAAATTGGATAAACGCCCAAATGTTTTAAATATTGCTTTTACAAAATTAAACAGTTGTTAGAATAACAAGTTTTGCATTAGCATGAATTTCCTGAAGGGTATGATGCAATCAAATGCCTGTCATTATTTTCTAACTTCAATATTTAATGATTTGCTACTAATTTGCTAGAAAAAACACAATTTTATGAAAAACATACCAACTATATGAGGTAAAAATCTGGGCATTCTGTGAAAATCTGTACAATTGAGAAGTATGTTTGAAAGTTTAATGAATTGGCAGATTTTAACAATTCCCTACACAGTACTCTGTCAGAAATATTGAGTGAGCAAATGGGTGTAACTACGGAAATTATTTTTTGACCTGGGATACGAGATCTGAATTGCCTAAACACTCTGACTGAAAATGTGTTTGTTCTTCTTTTTTTTTTTTTTTTTTTTTTTTTTTTCCAAAACAGGTTTATTGTTTTAACATACAAGAGAAATATCATAACAATTTTATACAAGTAATTAAAAATAGATATGATTATAACATTCAACAAAACAACTAAAGTATTTACAAATACATCCACTACAATCAGATCAATTAATTAAACTAAAATACCATGCTATTGAAATTAGGATTTTTTTAACAAATTTTGTAAATTATCCCATACAATATAATAAGATGTTTTTCTAGTTGTTCTTGACCTAATTGTGTTTATTTCCATATGGCACACTATATTCATAACATTTTTAAATTCATTGAATGAAGGAGGTGTATCTGAAATCCAATTTCTGGTTATTATTTTCCTAGCCACTGCTAGAATAGACCATAACAAGGGAAGCTTAACCTTTTAACACTTTGAGGTACAGGTGTGTTGAATAATATAAGAGATTTAGAAATAATGAAATTATCTGTAAAAAGAGCCTGCAAAAATTCATTAACTGACTTCCAGTATTCTTTCAATTTTATACAGTCATAAAACATATGAGCCCAGTCAGCATTAATTTCTACATTACATCTCTTACATAGATTATCTTTATTATTTATTTAATTCATCATCAAAGGTGTATAAAAAGATCTATGTAAAAATTTCCATGTATAAAGTCTCCAGACAATGGAAGACGTAGTTCTATAGGCAGATTCCAATATATATTGTTTATCTTGTTGATTTGGTGGGTCCCCATTAATAGAAGTGAAACAATTCCAGTATTTATCTACACTGTAAAAAGTTTCTTGTCTGATAATTTTATGTATGTATGAAAGTTTACCTTTATCAGAAACTTTATGTTGTAAATTTAATATCAAGTAATCAATCAGTGTTGGAATAGATTCTTTAACTGTTATAGACATTAGATCTATTCTATCAATGAGATGTTGTCTAAAGGTCTGAACCTCTAACCAGCAAGTTTCTCTTAGATCAAATTCTTGTTTTAAGAAATCTAGATTTTTAACTTTATTATCAGATATCAACTGGTACCAGTACTTTAGATCATTATCTATAGCTAAATGAGTTCCTTCAGAAGTAGATGACAAAAGCATACCCTGAGTATATATTATAGGGAATATAATAAAATTCCATTCCCTATACTTAGGGTGCATGAATATAAAGTTACGATAGCTAATAATAATATTTAATGGGTAACAAACCATATGTTTAGGTGTAATAGGTGAAGTACAAAATTCCTTTAGTAACCACAACATGGAGTTATTTACAATCATATTTTTATGTGTTAAGGAGATTTTCATGAAGTGCATACTATTTAGCTCCCAATAATCTTTCCATTTTGTGACATATGACTGATCTATTAATAAAGTAATGACTTTTACAATAGAAGAGATAGTATATAAATTAAAGTCTGGAAAAGAAATACCCCCTTGAGACCAGCTATTAGTATGTTTCTTTAATGCAATCCTAGGTCTATTAGGTGCCCATAGGAAATTTAACATTAGTGTATTCAGTTTCTTGATAATTATTTTTGTAGGTGGAAGTATTATTGATTGTATTAAGTATAAAATCTTGGGGAATATTATCATTTTAATAATTGTAAGTCTCTCCTCCATAGTAAAAAACATATTGTTCCAGGTATTAAAAAGATTTTGTATATTAAAACAGGTATTATAATTATTATATATAATAGATTTAATATCTTTAGATAGTATTATACCTAAATAAGTTATCTGACCTGAATTGGGTACATATTTAGTAAAATCACTAATGAGAATATTTTTTCGTGTATATATAGGTAGTATTTTAGTTTTTCTTCATTGAATATTAAACCAGAAATACTTTTAAAATTCATCATTTTATCAAATAGAGACTGCATAGAAGAATTAGATCCTGCTGATGTAATTAGAACATCATCTGCAAAATGTTGAATTTTGGATGTTGTATTTTCATCTATTTCAAAACCCTCTATGTCAGTACTGTTTCTGATCAAATTAGCCCAAGGCTCCATTACTAAAGTGAATAATAGTGGAGAAAGTGGACATCCTTGTTTTGTACCTTTAAGAATGGGTATTTTTTGTGACACATATGTTCCTACCTTAATATAAGCCAACGCTCCTTTGTATAAATGCTCAATTAGATTTACAAATGCATCTGAGAAGTTTGTGCACTTCAGTAAGGTAAACAGATAGTCCCAACTTACTGAATCAAATGCTGAACTTATATCAAGACTAATAAGTGTTAAATCTTTCTTTTTCCTGTTTGCAAAATCAATTAATGTTAAAGTTCTTCTTATATTATCAAAAGTATTTCTATTTACAATGAAGCCTGTCTGATCTATATCTATAATGCCGGGAATGATTGTCTTCAATCTATCAGCAAAAATACTCATAAACATTTTATAATCAACATTAAGTAATGAAATGGGCCGATATGAAGTACATCTAGTTGGATCTTTATTAGGTTTTAAAATTGGCAAAATAAATGTATATTGCCAAGATGGGGGGGGGTTATTAACTCAGTTTGGGCCAAAATAAAAACCTTATGTATTAATGAATATGTACTTTTAGAAAGGATTTTATATATATCTGATATAATACCATCATTACCCGGTGCTTTGTTTGATTTAAGCTTATTTATTTGTGTAATAACCTCTGTATATGAAATATTTTTGTCCAATAGTTTAATCTGTTGTTTATTAAGCTTTTTATTCATGTTTGTGGTTATAAACTCCTTTATTTTATCTTTAGGTTCCATGTTAATGTTGTTATTGTTAATATTGTGAAAGTGATTTCTAAATTCATCTAGTATTTCTGGTAGACTAGAAACATTCTTCTTTTTCCTTAGAGAAAAGATTTCTTTGATATGATTTTGTTTATTCAACCTTTTTGTTTTATTTTTAAGTCTATGTAAGTATTTGGGGCTTATTGAGTAAGACAACAACTTGTATTTCTCTAGAGTTATTTTAACTTTATGAGTTAAAATTTCTTTGTATTTCTCATTTAGTTTGTTTATTTCTTCAATGACTTTCTTATCCATAATATTTTCTTTATTATTATGTTTATAAGAGTCTAATTTACTTTGAATATCTAACAATTCCTTATCCCAAGATTTCCTTTTATTATTATACCATCTTATACTTTGTCCATATAGATATGATTTTAAGGCATCCCAAACATAGACAATGGAGACTTCAGGAGTATTATTTATGTCTAGAAAATGTTGTACTTCTGAAAGTATATATTCTTTATAGTCTTTTAGTTGAGTTAAGTATCCTTTTGATCTGAACATTATGAGTATTTTTTATCATGAATTCAAAAACAATTGAATTATGATCAGATATAGGACATGAAATGATTTTGGAATTAATTAAATCTGTTACCATCTGGTTAGAAATGAAGACCCTATCTATTTTTGAATAAGTTTTGTATCTGTTAGAAAAAAAGGTGTATGGTAATGATTTTGAATCTATCTGATTATTAATATCATTCAAATGATAAGAATTAGCAAAATCATTTAAATGTTTTGCATTAGATGTAATTCTTCTTTTCCTATAGTGGTAGTATCACTTTCATGTAGTATACAATTAAAGTCACCAGCTAAAATAATATCCCCTATAGAGAATGATATGATCTTATCAAGATGATGCTTCACTGTATTAATACCAATTCCAGGTATCCAATATACATTAATTAAAGTGTAAGTCTTCCCATTAATTTGTATTGTAACCATACAAAACATTTCTTTGTCATCCTGATAAGACTTAATGGTTTTAGGAATGGGCATACTTTTATTCCATAAAATAGCCACTCCTCTTTTTTCTGAGTGTGCTCTGAACTAACCAATACTGTATATTTGTTTGTGGCTAGTTTATCAATATCTTTTTTTCAAGAGATGGGTTTCTTGCAGGAAGACTAAGTTGGCCTTATGTAAATTAATGTATCTTATTAGGCTTGCCCTTTTACACGGATTATTCAATCCATTAATGTTTAAAGAAATTCCTTTTAAAGATGTCATTTGGCATTTTTAAAACTTAAGAATCTTATGATCAAAATAACAAATAACAACATAAGTAATGTTACATCTCCTCCTTTAGGTGTACCTTTAAATATAGCTGTATTTATTGAATCTCTTATGGGATTTTGTATAGGATTCAATGTTGTTTGTAGTGACAATGAGTGTACAAAATATATTGTGGATGTCAAAACTATATACATATAACAATGAACAAGTGAAAATAATGTAAGGATTAAACCTTGCATCCAGCCTGGAGTTAAAAACTCCAACTTAGAGTAGTATTTACCACTCAAGTTAACCCCCTACCCTAAGCAGCAGTACCTCAGCTACCACCTTATCAATTTAATACTGGTTATATTTAACTTAAATTAACAGCTTTCAATTCAATTATCTAGCAAGACAAGACTACACATTTGATAAAACAGCATCATATAAACTAAAATAAACTTTTATTTTTAAAAACTATTCATACTACTATATACATCTATGTAATATAATACACTTGTATTCAAATAGCATTCAAATATACTTGATATTAGGAACCAAGAGGAGAGAGAGAAATAAAAGACGTGAAAGAGGGAGAGAGAGTGAAAGAAAGAGAGAGAGGAAAAAAAAAAAAAGGAAGGCATATTTACATATTAATTTATTCAAAGTATGTAAAAATAAGTTCTAACATTCATTTAAATCAAAAACTTTGGCTAATATGGTTCAGACATTACATATATTAAGATGCATCTATTTTCTGTCATGTAAATGCAGTCAACGGCTTCCAAAAAAACCCCTTGAATTGCTTGTATATGAGCATTTTACTCATACTCATTATTGTCAATAGAATAAAATATATTTATAGAAATTGTTATAAATCATACTGCATAGTTATGCAAATTCTCAGAAACACTTGCATTATTGTAAAAAAAAATCTGTATTTTGTATGTCTATACTACTGCTTTAAAATATATCACATGACAGTTTCTTCCAGAATAGAGTTATAAAGTTATTTATGCTTGTCAGTCAGATGAATTAAATGAGTTATAGTAATGTATATGTTTGGAACATAAGTTTTCAACACAGATTAGTATGCTGCAGTCAAATAGATTTTCAAAAACACTTGAATAAATGTTTCATTTTCTATGCCTTCTAAAATAAGACATTTACTTACTACAAGAAACTGCATCATTTAAAATCATTATAACTGACATATTTTATGAATTATAACATAAATATTTAAGTAATTATATAAAATAACTCACATTTAAATGTCAAAGAGTTCATTTTCCTTCAAATAGTCGCATTTGCATCAGTTCTACTTCCTGGTAGAGTGTTCTTCCTGAATCTGTGATGTGTCAGTGTGATATCTGGGTCAAAGGTCAGATTGACTGCTTTCAGCTTCTCTGTGAGAATTCTGAGAGTTGAAGCTTTTGAAACAGCTTGAGGACACTGTTCATGAGGTAGCCCACATCCCAGATTGTCTCCCTTAACATTTTGGAGGGAAACTTGTTAAAAACTAGTGACAAACATTCATTTAGCAGTGTAAATGCATCTAAACATGACAAAACCTTTGTGATGTATTTTACAGGTTATTACAGCCTCTATGTAAGTGAAATTGAGCCCAAAGTTATTAATAAGTAATAAAACTCAATATTTTTGTCCCAACTCAATTTTTATGCAAATCTTATTATTTACTGTGTCTATATGATCAAAAGCATTTCTATATATTAATATGAGAAAAAAAAATAAAGAGAAAGAATAAAGAAAAGAAAAGAGAGTAGAAAATAAAAGAGTGTAAAGCAGAAATAAAAAAAATGTAAGAGAAAGCTATAAGAAGTATATACAATGGAATATTACTTACTGTTTATATTAATAGAGTTAAAAATAAAACATTATTTACTATTATTTAGTTCTAATTATTATTAGTTAAAGCATGACAGATTATTTACAAACAAGCATAAGCAGTATAATCAAGAAAGTATAATTAGGAATAGCATTTGAAGAACATATAAACTTTCTACAAGGAATAAATATGTTATTATTCCATTTATCATATTTTCATTACTCTTCTCTCCCTGCCCTCCCCCACCCTTTACCCACTACATAATCTAAATAGAATGTCATTGTTTCAACAAAGAAAAGGAGAAAAAAAAGAAAAAAAAATGTATCAAATTACTGACCTTACTTCTCTTCTTGAGAAAGAGAAACAAATTGAATAATATCTTGTTATTAGTTCCTCAGATATTTTGACTGGTTATGAAACAAAACATTTCTTTGCACACAGAGAATTACTTTGATTAAATCTTTTTCAGAACATTTGTGGCTTTCTGGAAATGCAGGAACTATATTTAAAAAGATTAATAATGAAGTAAAATGATGAGAGAAAAAAAGAAAAAAAACAGAACAAATCATTTGTTCTTTAGTCTCTTCTTCTTCTCTGAAGTCTTCCACGAAGTTTCAGTTGCCAGTCTCTTTAATGAAGGACTAGCCCATTCCATTTCCTCTATTTTATCCAAAATCTTATTTTTTTTGATAAACAGTAAAGCAGAGTCTAAGTCATCAAAAAATTTAGGACCATCAGGAAGGAAGATTTTTAGCTTGGCAGGAAACAGAAGGTATGTTTTAAACTGTGCTTTTTTAAGCTCCCTTATTAGTGGCAGAAACACTTTTCTTTTAGCTATTACCAAGGAAGAATAGTCATTGTCAAAACGCACAGTTGTCTCATTAATCTTAACAGGAGCTTTATCCCAAGCAGATTTAAGAACCATCTCTTTATCAAAAGATGATAGAAATCTAACTATAACTGATCTAGGATAGTTTTTGTTAGAGTTAGTATTAGCTATAGATCTATGTGCTCTTTCGATACCAAAAGAGAATGCTTCTGGTAAGTCTAAAGTTTTAGGGAGCCATGTTGTTAAAAAAGAAGTAATATTGTTACCTTTAATATTTTCTGGCAGTCCAAAAATCCTAATGTTATTGCGCCTAGATCTATTTTCCAAGTCATCCAGCTTTGTTTGTAAATGTGTATTTTGTTTCAGCAGAAACTCAATGTTGATCTCCTCTTCTTGGATTCTATTTTCCATGTCATTCACAGCTTCTTCTATGCCTGTCATCTGGATCTTCTGTTGTTGCAGGTCTATATGTAACAAGTCTATTTGTTTTGTAGTTTTTTTCTATGAAGGTATCACTTTTAGTATCCATTTTATCCATCTTAACAGTAAGTTGCTGGATTATA